>NW_016157454.1:64320-70977 GCF_001687245.7 Rhagoletis zephyria
TTTGACTCAAGCGAGAGCGACAAACAATTTTTTTCTTTCTTCCTTTTTTTATGATTAACCTTCACAATTTTCTTTTCGCTTTAACCCTTTTTTGTATGGACGACAAAAAAACAAAAAAAAATTTTCTTTTTTCCTTTTTCTTATGCCTAAATTTTCACAAAAAATTTTTTTTTCCGATTTAACTTTTATTTTCGCATTAGCGACTAAACTTTTTCTTTTTTTCCTTTTTTCTTATGGTTAACTTTTCACAATTTTCTTTAACTTTCCGCAATTTTTCTTTTCTTGATTTTTAGCAATTTTCTTTTCTATTTGACTTTCTTCGTATGGACGACTAAAAAAAAATTTCCCTCTTTTTTCCTATGACTTATTTTTCACAATTTATTATTTTCTTGATTTTTCACAATTTTTATTTTCTTAATTTCTCACAATTTTCTTTTCTCAATTTTTCCTTACCTTTTTTTTCTATGACAATTTTTTTTTGCAATTTCCTTTCGATTCAAATTTTTCTTTAACAATTTTATTTTTTGCAAATTTTTCTTACATCGCTATAAATTTTTTATTTTCTTGATTTTTCACGATTATTATCTTCTTAATTTTTCACAATTTTCTTTTCTCAATTTTTCCTTACCTTTTTTTTCTATGACAATTTTTTTTTGCAATTTTCTTTTCGATTTAAATTTTTCTTTAACAATTTTATTTTTTGCAAATTTTTCTTACGTACATCACTATCAATTTTTTATTTTCTTGATTTTTCACAATTTTTATCTTCTTAATTTTTCACAATTTTCTTTTCTCAATTTTTCTTTACCTTTTTTTTCTATGACAATTTTTTTTGCAATTTTCTTTTCGATTTAAATTTTTCTTTAACAATTTTATTTTTTGCAAATTTTTCTTACATCACTATCATCGCCACGCTGGATTCGGTGTTGTTCACGTTTATGGAGTTCTCTTTTTCCTCACGTACTCAAGCTCCTGGACGCAGTAGTTTCCCGGTTCCTTGTCTATTCGTAGTTGCTAATTTTTCGATTTTCGATTTTCGCGGCCTTACTTTTTAGTTTTCAGGCTTACTACGTTCGACGCGCGGCGGTCCCTGGTCGGGTACCAGTTATGTCAACGCGGGTTGACTTAAACAAAAAAATATATTTTTTGGGGAGCTAAAGGCTCCTTTATTGATTGAATTCCAACTTAGAACTAACTTACAAAAATAATTATTTCCTAAACCTAGCTTACGCTGCTGCCGCTTCTGCCGTTGGTTCTGCTGTTGTTTTGCTGACGGCGCGGTTCCCACCGATCGCCGCATTCCTTCTTGTTTGTATGTTAGGTGTTCTATTGCTGATGAAGTTAGCTTGCCGTTTTGCTGATGGCGCGGTTCCCACCTGCATTCCTGTTTGTTTGTTAGGTGTTGAATTTCTGATGAAATTAGTGAATGCAGGTATGTGCAACAGGGTGTCGTTTTGCACTTAGGAATTTTGTTGTCAAACCTAAGTTTTGTGCATGCGCCATGCTAACATATAGTCCGCAAACCAATGCAAGCGAACGTGTAAATAGGTCCGTAATAGCAGGAATTAGGGCTTACCTCAAGAACGATCAATCGCATTGGGATAAGAATATTTCAGACATTGCTGAGACCCTAAGAAGCGCACATCACCAAACAATAGAATGTTCGCCCTACTTTGCCCTGTTTGGTCAGCAGATGGTGACCCACGCGGATGAGTATGAATTGCTTAGAAAACTTTCATCATTGGATGACAACGTAATTGAGAGGGTCGACCGTCTTAAATTAATACGCCAATCGGTTACGGAAAGCTTCACCAAAACTTTCGAGAAGTCGTCAAAGAGATACAATCTACGCAGTACCAAATAAGCGTTTCCAGGCCGGTGACATCGTGTTCAGACGAAACTTCTCACTAAGCGATGCTTCAAAGAAATTTTTCTCGAAATTCGCACCAAAATTTATCAAGGCCAGAGTCATATCCCTAAACCGAAACTGTATGTATGAGCTGGAGGATACAATAACGGGAAAAAGGGAGATATATCACATGAAAGACATCCAACATAGCAGCTACTAGAAGTACACCGCACCAACATTCTAGGTGGCGGGTGTATGTACCATGGGTACTTGACAGCAAATAATTTGGACTACTTAAAGTTATTAGCAAGTGAGAGATTAACTTAACTTCAATTTGCAAACTCTTAATTTTTGTTTTTTGTGTTTTTGTCTTCATGCGCATTACAGTTGCGGTCATAAAATTAATACCCCTTCGAGGAACACAAACAAATATTTTTTTGGTATTTTTCTGGAATTAAAATAATTTTTTTTCATATATTTACATATATGCATTTATAGTACATATGTGTGCATGTAAGCACTACGCACACAGCAAGGAAGGCCTTCTTCGCTTCGTGGGACTGCGTTGCCGACAAAAGAAAAATGTAAGTGAAGTTTACTCTTTCTTTTTATATTCAAGCAACTAATTTTTATAAGATAGTGAATATGCATATGTTTATATATACATATATATACAGGTGTATGTACGTGTGGGTTGGTTAAGCTTGTTCGGTTCTAACTTTTCTGGAGGATCTGTATGTGCATATGTATCAATACTAAAGGGTACATACTTACATACATATATGAGTTAGTTCTCCTTTTGATTTAAATTTTGTTGTAAATATAAATATTTATATGAACCTGCAAATAAACAGACATGCTTACACGCGTACACTTGTGAGTTTATTTTTATTTTTTTTGCCTTGTATTTTCTTTTACTTTTTAATTTTTTTTTTGTACCATATATGCGCACTCTTAAGCATACAAAACCACATACGCGTTTACAAATATAAGGTAAAGTTTTTTTTTAGTAAGAAACGATCCAACAAATGCGCTACAGAGGAAGAACAACACCCTGGTTGACGAATTGTACAAAAGCAAAATTATTGACTACAGAGGTAAACAACAACTCGTATGCACAGCAGCGATTGCACCACGACTTTACGGATTACCAAAGATCCACAAACCTGACTTGCCCTTAAGGCCAATTTGTTCGTCCATCAATGTTCCGTGTTATGGTTTGTCCAAATATGTAGGTAAGATTCTCAGTAATCTCATCTCTGAGGAATACAATATAAAAAATGCGTTCAGATTAAAAGATAAACTGGATAAAGTAAAAGTAAGTGAGGAAGAATTGCTGGTGTCTTTTGATGTGGTATCGTTGTTTACCAACATTCTGATACCCTTAGCCATTAATATCATAATGTCAAAATGGAGCAAAATAAAACAGTCGACGAACATCCCCAAAAACAAACTTCTAAATATCCTTAATTTCTGCCTGAAGGATAACAATTATTTCGCGTGCAACGAAAAATTCTACATTCAAACCTTTGGAATGCCAATGGGAAACCCTCTCTCACCCACTATTGCTGACATTATAATGGACGATTTACTGAACGCAACTATGATAGAACTTAAAGAAATCTATAAAATTGATATACAATTTATAGTAAAATATGTGGATGACATTTTTGCCATAGTTAAACGAAAGGATGTGGACATTATATTGAAAACACTCAACAAATATCATCGAAAATTGCAGTTCACAATAGAAACAGAGGCAAATTTCCGGATCCCATTTTTAGACGTTATGATCCATAGAAGAAATGACTCTTTAATACTTGACTGGTATTCGAAACCTACATCCTCGGGACGTTTAATAAATTATTTGTCGTCACAACCCTCTAAGTACAAAATTAATACTGCTAAGAACTTAATTAATAAGATACTAAAAATAAGCCATCAACAATTTCATGACACAAATATAAAGAAAATATTCAACATTCTTAGAAGTAACAACTACCCGGAGCACATAATTCATAGCCTAGTTAAACAAATAACAACACAAATTAATGACAAACGCAATAACCCTACGATCACAACAACTAATAATAAGACAAAACGCTACTACAGTGTAACATACCTACCTAGAATCAGCGAAAAATTTGATCGCAAGAAATACACTAACAACCAAAATACAATACTAGCATACCGATCAAATCACACGTTGTCTTCAGTATTTACCAAAACAAAAACTCCAATAGAGCCGCACCAACAAAATATCGTAGTGTACGAAATAACATGCGAAGGATGTGAAAACGAAAAGTGTAATAAAATTTACATTGGAACGACAAAAATGCCGCTTGCAGTTCGCTTATCGGAGCATGAAGCGGACATCAAGAAGAACAAGAGCAACACGGCACTATCACAACACATATCACCAGCAAGCGGACACACAGCTGATCTAACAAGAGGGACAAGACAATGAACAAAAAGGAAGACACGGATGACATCGCGACTGCTTATTTATTATGTGTATAGCTAAAATCAACAGTATGACAAGTGTACCACACGACGTTGGTATCGATGCGGACCAATTAGTTTAAGTTTTTATGTTATTTATTTGTTTATATATGTACGTGAATTTTGAAACTCGTGTTCATATGTAAGTGCAAAATTTTAAAAATCCTTTAAAAATCTGTGATTGTTTTTTATTATTGTTTGTAGAACTGTTCACACATTTTTTATGTCATTACTAATTTTAAATTGTATGTCTATTTATATGTATGATGATGTGAAAATAAAAGGAGAATAAAACACCCCTGAAGATGCTAAGGATTTTAGCGAAACGTCGGGTAAAAACGTGAAGAACAGTGTTTTCTTGCACATAAAAGGGATCAATAAGCCTATGAAATACCTAAAATAAAGTTTTTTTTTGTTTTGTTCGATTTGCGAACTCTTTATTCCGATTGATCATTTTAAGCGAAGTTGAATATTTTCTTTTTGCAAGTTTAGACCACTAAATTCTCATTTTTATATAAGAATCAAAGAGAGCAACTAGGGTCAATGACCATATAGATACTTTTCGTTGAGGTAGGTCAGGTTTACAAATTAAAGCTACACCCGCTGAAAACTATTAATATACGTATAGTAGATTTAAGTTTTAACAATGATTTTCTTTTGTATTAAATTTAATTATAATTAATTTTTAATTTGGTTTTTGTTTATAATTAAAGAATTTCAATTTTTTCCTTAATGTTATGATATCTTTATTTAGAATGGATTGAGAGCTAATAAATTTGTTAATATGAATTGGTAATTTATCGTTATGGTCTGATTTCTAGGGAAAGTGTGGGGGTTCTGTGGGGCCTTTATGACATCGATAAGGCCAATGGTTGGGCGGGTTTAGAGGCAGCCACACATTCTTTAAAGCGGCTGCCGGGCAAACGGAGGCTTAGAGTTGAAGGATAATTGTATTTGTTGTTGGTTTTGGTTTATTAATTTGTAGATATGTTTCTTTTGTTAGTGTGCAATAAAAGTTCTGCTTATGACGGTTGACTGGGTAGGGGCACTGCTTGTCCAGTGATTGCGTGAACGGAACTCCACGCAGCTGAAGCTCCGGGCTAAAACGCGAGTGCACACGCCGTGGTTACTGGACACAGCCATCGGCAGTTTGCTCCTCGATGGCTTTAATTTTAGTCATGGGTATCGACCCGTTAGCTGGTCACATAACACATATGAAGAAGTTAGTCTCCCACACAATGATTCAGTAGAATTCAAATGCATTCGCGTACAGTCTGGAAAAGGGTCTACTTACTTGGCTCTATGCTATATCCCTCCCCGATCTGACACATTGGTGTATTCACGACTCATCTCTTTACTGAAATCAGTTAATTTACTGACTAAACCCTGTGATTCAATGAGTTTGTTGGGTGATTTTAATTTATTAAGCATATCATGGAACATCATTGACAATGATATCGTACCTTTCGCGTCTAGTGCGTGCAACAACGTATTTTTAGAGCAGATGGCTGAACTCTGCCTAACTCAGGTTAATGTAATTCACAATAAGTTTGGTAAAGTATTAAATCATGTTTATGCTGATGATGCATCTAAGTTCGTTGTAAATAAGCGTGATTCACTAGTTTTGCCCGAAGATGTCTACCACCCTGCTATGGAGGTATCTTACGAAGTTATAAGTGATGGTCAAAATTGCAGTACCCAAGCATACGAACCAAATATTCGCTTTGATTCTTCGAAAACCAACTTTAAAAAGCTTAACAAAGAACTGTCTAAATTGTCGTGGCCTGCATATAAAGAAAATATTGAACACAGCGTTGCACTTTTTAACTTTACTTTACATAAATTATTTGAAAAGCATGTGCCTAAACGCATGTATGTTCCTGAAGAACAAACACAGTTATGGTTCACTAAAGAACTGAGAAATTTTAAAAACACGAAGTCGCGTTATTTTAGATTACACAAAAAAACCGGTTTACACTCATACTATGTAAAATATTCCCTTTTGCGGCTTAAGTTTTTTGAATTAAACAAAAAGTGTTATAAAGCTTACTTGTGTAAAATCAAACGGCGTATAATATATAATCCCAAATCATTTTGTGACTTCGTAAACTCCAAGCGAAATGTACGTGGGTTTCCTCAAACAATTTCTAACATGTTCGCTCAGTTTTTAAAATATAATTATTCCATTAACTCACATGCTACCATTGACTATCCTTTTAAACTATGTCTAATAAATTCAATAAATATTCCAGCAATATATCCCGATGATGTAGTAGTTTATCTGAAATCCTTAAAGCAGTCCTTCA
>NW_016157454.1:71019-80867 GCF_001687245.7 Rhagoletis zephyria
TTAACTCACATGCTAACATTGACTATCCTTTTAAACTATGTCCAATGAACTCAATAAATATCCCAGTAATATCTCCCGATGATGTAGTAGTTTATCTGAAATCCTTAAAGCAGTCCTTCAGTTATGGTCCTGATCAGATCCCTACTTGTATTCTTATAAATCTCAATGAGCCGTTAACAGCGATATTTAATTTGTCTCTTAAAGAGAGCGTTTTTCAAACTATATGTAAGGAATCTTTCATAACCCCGTTACATAAAAGCGGTAGCAGATCTTCAGTGGAGAACTACCGGGGAATAGCTAAGCTTTCTGCAATTCCTAAATTATTTGAAGCAATTATAACAAATCAGTTGACGCATTCTATCTCTTCTAGCATTTCATATAGTCAACATGGATTTTGCAAGGGCAAATCAACTTCTACAAATTTACTTGAATTAACATCCTATATCTCAAAAGCATTTAGTGAAAGCAAAACTGTTGATGTTATATATACTGACTTCAGTAAAGCATTTGACAAAGTGTGCCACTCGTTGCTCATCTACAAACTTGATCTTCTTGGTCTTCCACCTAATTTTCTACGTTGGATCTCTTCATACCTCTATGATAGATCACAAAGGGTATTGTTTAAAAATACTATCTCTGACGTCATTGATGTTACTTCAGGAGTCCCTCAAGGTAGCCACCTAGGCCCGGTTCTGTTCTTGCTTTTTATAAACGATATTTCTACAGATATACAATTTTCCAAAATTTTAATGTATGCAGATGATGTAAAGCTTTATAAATCGTACGTTTCAATTAAAGAAAGGTCTTTGCTACAATCAGACTTAAACAGCATGGCTTACTGGTGTCAAGTAAATCGTATGCCTCTAAATCATAAGAAATGTAAAAATGTAAAGTAATGTGCTTCTCGCGAAGAGCAGTTCATCCCGCTTCTTATACAATAGGTAACCATAATCTGGAAAAGGTATACAATTTTGTGGAGCTTGGTATCATAATGGATCCTAAGCTTAATTTTAATCTTCATATTAATGTGACAGTCAACAAGGCTAAAGGTGTACTTGCATTTGTGAAACGATGGTAAAAAGAATTTTGTGACCCTTATATAACTAAAACCCTTTTTACAACATTAGTTAGGCCACTTCCAGAATACGGTTCGGTGGTTTGGAATCCAAGGTATCAAATTTACTCAGGCAAGATAGAATCAATTCAAAAACAATTCCTACTTTTTGATTTAAGAAATTTCCGTTGGGATTCTCAATATAACCTTCCACCTTATACGAGCCGATTAAAACTTATTAATCTTCCTACACTTTCCAGCAGCAGGCAAATGCTTGGTACAATATTTATAGTTACATTACTGACAGGCTCAATTTCAAGTCCGCTTCTTCTGGGCGAAGTTAGCCTTAATGTTCCCTCCCGGGTATCGAGACACTTTCGTCCCCTATTTCTGAAAGCTTGTAAAACTAATTTTGAATTGCACGACCCACTCCGTTGCTTATGCCAGGATTTTAACTCTCATTCCAGCACGTTTGATATATCAGATCCGCTTTTCAGCATTAAGAAATCGATACTGTCCTCTCTCAATAAATGAATCATTAAAATAAAGACATAAAATCGGCTGATGAATGTAGTTCTGTAGCTGAACAGTTTTAGGTCTCGACACTTAACAAACTCCTGCCTATCGTATTTTAATTGTGGTTTATTCGTCATTGATCGTGTTTTTACCGCTAGTACTTGTTTAGTAGAGTCTTTTAGTTCGTTCATTGTAATCCGTGACAATGCGTCCGCTCCTACAATCGATTTTCCCTTTAAAATATATTCAATTCTAAAGTCGTATTCTGACAGTTCTAAGCGTATTCTAGCAAGCTTTGATTAAAGAGATAAATTAAGGGTCGATGGTCAGATTTCACCGAAAGTGAGTGCCGTAAACATACGGTCGAAACTGCTTGATCGTAAAATATATAGCTAAAAGTTCAAGTTCGACTATCGGTTTATTCTGTTTTGCATTACTGAAAGATTTTGAAGCGAAACATATTGACAAATCATTTCTGTCATGGTTTTGGCTTAATATAGCACTGCACCCAACTTTCGAGGCATCGACAGTAATAATAAATTGTTGTGTGAAGTCTGGGTATTGTAGCAATTTTGGGGAAATTAACGCTGATTTTAACGATTCAAAAGCTTTGTCGAACGCACTGTCCCAAGTAAACTCAACTTTTTTCCTGCCTAATTTATTTCAAAATTTGGTATAAACCGCCTGTAATAATTAGCAAACGCGACGAAACGTCGAACCGCATCTTTATCAGTCGGTTTTATATATTTTTGAACAGCGTTTATTTTGGTGTAGTCTGACAACAGACCTTTGGCTGAACATTTATGGCCTAGGAATGTAACTTCCGGCCGAAAAAAATTGCATTTATAGGGGTTGAGTTTTAGGTTGAAGTTTCGACAAGTATCAAAAACTTTTGCTAAATTTTTAATGTGATGACCTTCACTACACCCAATAACGATTATATCGTCAACGTAAAGAAATGCCACATTGGGCGGAATACCGGAAAAAGCGAAAATGAAATTGGTGCTACATTTAACCCAAACCGTAATACTTTCCATCTAAAAGCTCCTCGGTCTGTACTCCAAGAGGTTACGTCACGTGAATCAATATGTAAAGGGATTTGATGAAACCCTGAAAAAAGGTCTAAGGTTGAAAAATATTTCCCTCGGCCAAGGTTATCTAGAATGTCGTCTACTCGCGCAATCGGCAATCAATTTCTTGTTAACAGCACGGAAGTCTACGCACATACAGTACGCTATTTTGCCATTAGTATCTTTTTTTGGAACAACAATTAAATGACTATTATAATTTGAATAAGTTTCTTCGATTTATTCATTTTTTAATAACTTGTTAACTTGGCGATTTATTTCTTTAGGCTGGGAATATGGTAATCGGTAATTTTTAATGTAAACTGGGTTATTGTCTGTCAAACGTAGTTTTTGTTCGTAAAAGGTATTTAACATAATTTTGTCCTCCGGGAAGTGCAAATATGTCTGCATAATCTACGCACAAGTTAAGTAATTTGCTTTCAGCGTAACTAGAAATTTGTTTCTCAAAACGTTAATCAGTTCTTTTGTCCGGTTGTCATCGTTTCTTTTCTTATTTATACAATAAACATTGAAATTAGAAAGTTTTTCAGTCCGAATGTTACAGTTCTTTACGTATTTTATGTCACTTTATGACACTTATGTCGATTTCTTGTGATTCCACAAAAAGTAGTTTCGGTGAGCTTCCTAAATTAAACAGTCGGAAAACTTCGCATCTGGGTGGAATTATGCAGGTGTCGCTTTCA
Source organism: Rhagoletis zephyria (assembly GCF_001687245.7). NCBI lineage: Eukaryota > Metazoa > Arthropoda > Insecta > Diptera > Tephritidae > Rhagoletis > Rhagoletis zephyria. Next base: position 74,361 of record NW_016157454.1, read on the forward strand.
GTTCCGTGAAGAATCGGAATCGCGACTTTTTTGTTACCTACCCAGAAGGAAATGCAATTGCTTGCATAGCTAATAACGCATTTGTAATTTTTTAAAAAGTCTTTACCCAATATACCGTCTGCTGGGATATTAAAGTCGTCTTTAACCACATGTAGCGTATGTTTTATAAAAAAGCCCGAAAAAAGTCAAATTTATCGTTATTTTACCCAGAGTAGCAACAGTATTAGAAGTAACGCCCATTATCATTCATATCGATTGGAAAACTTTTGCAAAAACTTGAAATTTTGATTAAGGAGATGTCGGCTTGTGTGTCGACCAAAAATGAACATAAATAATTAGACCCGGAAACTTGTAATTGGATGAAATCTGAATAGTTTACGTTTAAGCAGTAAATGCTTTTTGCTGTAGAGAAATCGTTTAGTTGTTTAACTCCTGCTGCCCCAGTGTTCTCTCCTGAGGGGCATGAGCCTTTAAAGCACGGACATTTGCATTCCTACTCCTACCGTTTGCTGTTCGTGCCCTATTGTTCCTATTGGTATTGTTGTTGGAATTAACCCGTGACCTATTGTTGTTATTATTATAGCGGTTCCCATTAGCGGATCGATATCTTTGACTGCTATAACTATTAAAGTTATTATTATTAGAAGAAGAAAATTACCTGCTTTTTCTATAACCAGTAAAATTGCGAGTTCGGTTAGTCCCAACATAGCCACCGCGTGAATTTCTAAACGTGTTGATACCACGTGATCGAAAAGTTAAAACCTGACGCTCCTTCACCCCATTATTCTGCTCTACAATTAGTTTTGCAACTACGTCTTTAGAATCTGTAACGGACTTTCCTGAGTGCTGGGCGTAGCTCTCGGTTGTCCAGGGTCCTGTAAGGAGTAACCACCCTATCTCCTCAAGAAATTAGAACACACTCGGTTCTCGTTTATAGCCTCTTTATATGCTATACTCTCGCTATATTTACTCTCAAAAGCATAGAACTAGAGTAGGTTAACACCTTACAGCTAGCACCAGTCTCAGTGGTTTGAGCCCACTTCGAGTATAGAATAATAGTCTCGGAGGTTTGATCCCTCTTCCACTACGACGCGTGCCACGTATGCCTAGCTAGTGACCAATGCTTGTTAGCACTGCTCCTTTTATACCATTTATATACCTTGCCAGTCTTGGTGATTCGCAATCTGTACGCCTGTCCGTTCACGATGCGTCTGAATGACTGCCGCTTCAGTTGCTGATGGTTTACGTGCGACTCAATTTCCGTCACCAACTCTTCCGGCAACGCACCTACGTCCGGACGGACCTGCCACTCCGATGGCACGCTCGGCTCAGCCTCTTCTAGACAACGCTCTATTTCCGCCACTAAGTCGGCATCTACTGCCACAATAAAAGCCGCTTCCACCGACGCCTCCTCCACAAAATCCCTTCGTCCACCGCACGCCAACGTGCACGCCTAGATCGCGCCCTCACTAAGGCACAGATGTTGCGGCGGTGGATGTGGCTCTTCCGATGCCATCGGGTCGTATAGCCTGATGCGCGTGTCGATATGGCGCGCATACTCCACGTACCCGTTACCGAGGTGTCTGGCGTCTTGCGTAGCGTTGGAGAATTCGCCCTGCCTTTTGGCATACTCCTCTTCCTCGTCGGACGAGATGGTTATGGGTGTTGGCGCCCGCTCTACTTCGCCATCACATTCACTGCTTGGCCCGCTGTCGTCGGATTGTACGCTTACGTGCGACGATTCGTGCTCCATCTCCTCCTCTTCGCTCGTCAAATGTGGCGTCTTGTTTGCCAAGTACTCTGCACCCCAATGGGCTGCCATCTCTGCATCTTCAGTACGAACGGCTGCATACTTTCAAGGCTTTCGATGTCCTCGACGCCGACTCTTTGTTGTTGTTGCCTGCCGCTGTTGCTGTCGCCCTCTCAGGAGTCACTTGGCTGGCCAGCGTCATCATGCTCGCCTCCGGTGTTGTTGTTGTCGCTCGAGTTACTCGAAAGATCTCCACCGCTGCTGTCACTTCTACTATAGCATCGAATTTCGTGCTCTGTTAGGCGCTTTATACGTACGCGCAAAACGCCGCCCTCCACTTGTTCGGTTACAAAATTTGCCTGCTGCTGCTCCATAGTATCGTGAACTTTTCACACCTGTGCCTTGACGCCCGCGGCACACCCTTTTTATTGCCGACAGTGGCCATTGCGCGACCAACTGTATTTTCCTAGTTTTCCACTCCCACATTGCATATTTTGTTTTTATTTGTTTATTTGTCATCCTCGCATAGCTGTAGTTTGGTGTCGGGGTTGCTGACTATCCAAAAGGGAGTTTTGTAGCGTTGATGTGAACTTAAGATTTCGGGTTGCCATTGCGGTGTTACTCCTTTTCTTATTACGATTATTTTTATTAGTAGAATTAGTGGTATTTTGTTATTTTAAATGTTTTTTAGCTATTATTAATGTTTATAATTATAATTATTATTAATATTTATAATTATATTACCATTGCTGTTGTTGTTATCATTAATTTTAATATTATAATGACAATTATTATATTTTTTTTTACTTTTATAATTTTCTGTTGTGCTTCGTGCCATCTGCATCTTTCATTGTTTTTTTTTTTGTGTTCTTGGGTCCCTTTTTTCTTTTTCTTCTTCATCTTCTTCTTCCTCTTCAGGGTCTCCACTGTCATGGCAATTGCTCCCCTGCTGGCAATTGCCGAGTTCACACACTTCAGTCTCTGCTGAAATTTACCTATTCGCCGCTGTGCGCCGAATTAGGCTCAGACGATGCCACGGGGGAATTTTCACCTGAGGCGTTGCTCTCATAAAATGGTTTGAGATCACTCACGTGCGCTGTTCTTCTTTTCCCTTTGTGCACCTTGTCGAGATCGACGATCGCAGGTGAAATAAAATTTAGAACGCGATGTGGTCCGCCGTATTTCGGTGCAAGCTTAGCCGCGAAATTGTCCACGGCTTTAGACAAGAAGTGTTCTTTCACCAAAACCCTGTCTCCCACGACCGGTTTCCACGATCTTCTTCGTAGATTGTACTGTCTCTCTTGCTCTGTCGTTGCCTTTTCTTGGTTTCGTCGCACTAACTCAAACACCTCTTTCATTCTCACCGCTTTTACTTGCGGTGTTGTGGCATCTTCGCCGGTTCCTAACGTATTCTCGTCATACGATGCGTTCGTTAAACTTGGTTCTCGCCCTTGGACGACGAACGCCGGGCTGTAACCCATTGCGTCGCACACGCTCGTGTTGAGGGCCAAAGTCATTTCTGGCAACAGCTCTTCTGGTCTTTGCCTGCGAACTGCGCCAGTAGTCGCTTGATGTTACGGTTCGCTCTTTCCGTCGGATTTTGCTGCGGTGTGTACGGAGCAGTGAATTGGTGCCTGATTCCCATCTCCTCCAGGAATTGCTTAAATTTCGAGCTGGTAAACTGCGTTCCATTATCCGTGATCAAGATTTTTGGAATGCCGAATTTTACGATAATCCGCTCTCTCACTGCTCGAATTACTCCCTCCGCTGTTGCCTTCCGCATTGGTACAATCTCGACCCCTCTTGAGAAACGATCTAGTATTACCAGCGCCATAGTGTTTCCATGCTTGGACCGCGGAAGAGGTCCTACGAAATCAGCACACACCATCGCGCAGGGTTCTTCCGCTAGCTGCGTCAGCATCTTTCCGGCTGCTTGCTGCTGGCTTGGTTTGCAAAGCTGGCAGGTCTTACATTGTCGCACATATTTCCTCACGTCGCGGAACATGCCCGGCCAGTAATATCGCACAGTCGCCCGTGTCGTTTTTCGGATCCCCATATGGCCTACACTGGGAACATCGTGAATCTCCCTTAACACCCTCTGCCTTTGCTCCGTCGGTACACATAATTTCCATGGCAACACGTCTTCACCGTTGATTTGGCCTGCTATTCGCCTGTACAGCTCACCATTTTCGATGACAATGTCAGGAAACTTCTGTGGTGAACTCTCCTCCTCCGCCATCTTGTCTTTCAGCCACTTGCACTCTACCGCTGCTCCTCCCGCCGTCATCGAACCAAGCAATGTTTCTTGATGCTGTCTTGATAGCGCGTCTGCTACCACATTCAGCGCCCACCTTGAAATCCGACCGGATGGGCTCTCTATCTTACTCAGCCATTTGAGCGCTAAGTGGTCGGTGATGACGGTAAACGTGTATCCTTCTAGGTAGGGTCTCATCTTCCTGATCGCCCACACTATGGCCCAGGCACTCTTTCTCTGTTGGTGAATAATTGAGCTCGGCTTTGTTAAGCCGGCGACTCGCGTATGCGATTACGCGTTCTTCTCCTTTAATCTCTTGCGTGAGAGCAGCTCCCAGCCCGAAGTCGCTCGCGTCCGTTTGTAGAGTGAACTTCTGCGTAAAGGCGGGGCAAGCCAACACTTGTGCCTCGGTTAACGCGCTCTTCAGCGCCTCGAACGCTGTCTGTTGCTCATCGTTCCATTTCCACTTGTGGCCCTTCTTCAGCATGGACGTCTGCGCATGTGCCACTTTGGAAAAGTGGGGGACAAATCTTCGGTACCATGAAGCTACCCCTAGGAACCTGCGTAACTCTCTTATATTTGTCGGTGGGGCAGCTCTTTGATAGCCGCGACTTTCTCAGGATCGGTGTGAATGCCTTCCTCGCTGACGATGCATTTTTCAGTGTTGATTCTCAGATTCGCCTGCTTAAGTCTTCGGAAGACCTCCGAAAGATGTTGGACGTGCTCCTGCAGGCTTGTGCTGATGACGATGATCTCATCCAGGTAGGCAAATGCATACGGCTCTAGCTCTGGACCGATAACTTGGTTTAACGCACGCTGGAACGTCGCGGGGGCGGAGTGTAGCCGAAACGGCATTACTCGCCATTGATAAAGGCCACGCCCTGGCACTGTGAAAGTAGTGAACTGCTTGCTCTGCTCTTCCATTGGGATTTGCCAGTAACCGTTTTTCAGGTCTAGGCTGCTAATATAACGCGCGCTTCGTAGTCGATCAAGGATATGTTGGATCTTCGGTAGGGGGTACACGTCGGACACTGAACGCTCGTTCAGCTGTCGGTAGTCGACACAAAGTCTCCACTTGCCGGTCTTCTTCTTCGCCAACACTATTGGAGCGCTGTGCGGGCTGTATGAGGGTTCAATACACCCTTTCCGGATAAGGTCGTCGATCTCCGCGTTAATGATCTCCTGCATCTTCGGGTTCTTCGGGCAATACCTCTGATTGATCGGTCGATCATCCTTCATGACGATCCGGTGAGTGGCGATATTTGAAACTCCAGACATCTTCTCAAATTTGCGTAACTCTGATATCAAGAACTCCCTCGCTTCGTCGGTTGTCGTGGCTTCTGTAGGCAAATCAAAGGGTTCATCGCATTTACCTTGACCTCTCTGCACCTCCCTCGCGTATTGCCGTAAACGTTTCTACTCCTTGTGCGCAGCTTTTTCTCGGAGTGTCACGTCTATGTCTCCGCAACATAATCGGACCCCCACTTTTGCCAGGTAATCGGTTCCAAGCACCACGTTATCTTTCAAACCAGGCAGCACCAAAAGATCGCTTTCATGCACCTGATTCGCCAGCTCCACTTGTGCCGTTATAGCCTTCAGCACCGTTTTGGATCTCCCATCTCCAATTACCACGCGCGTCTTCACCTTCCGAACCTCTCCCACATCCAGTTTCTTAAACATGGCCCCGCTCAAGAAACTTCTTGTTGCGCCTGTATCAACTGCAGCTACTACGTCGACCTCGTTTACTCTAATCTCCGCCATAATTCGGCCATCCAACTGCTTTAGGATACTCTTTAGTTTGGGCGAGGCACCTGACGCCCCGCTCGCCGCAAATGGGACCTCGACCCGTTTCCCGATGCACTATGGCAGCACTCTCGATTCGGGACATTGCATCGACCACAGGTCCAAAAAAACTCTCTCCGTGCAGCTCTGCACTCTCTCGCAAAATGGCCATCTTCTCCGCAATGTCTACACGCAGTCCACGGATTAACGTACTCCGACTGTGGTGTTGCCACACCGCTGTGTGGTTCAGATCGGCGCTGTGTTCTCTCTGCTCTAGCCGTCTCGTCACTCCAAGGCAGTTCGCGCATGTGCTGATATCTCTCCGTGACCCGCGGAGTGGTTCGCGCTGCGGCTCTCTGTGGCTCTCTCACCGGGGGATATTTTCCATATCTTCCGCCAAACTCACTAGCTCTACTAGGGTGGTGAACTCGGATCGTTTGACGTACCATTGGAACTCGCTTCTAGAGTTTCTGTAGATACGCGTCAGCTTCTGCTCTGAGGTGTAGTTCGCGTGTCGCATCAAACTCTGGAGGGCCAACACATAGTCTTTAAATTTCTCGTTCGGTTGTTGGACGCAACGACGGATCTCATCGTCTAAGGTTTCGTGGTAGCGAGAGTTTAAGAAGAACATTAGAAAGTCTCGTTTGAAGTCCTCCCATTGTCGCCAATTCTGGTTATTACTGCGGAACCATGTCAACGCCTTCTCCTTAAGTAGTTCTGG
>NW_016157454.1:80967-96098 GCF_001687245.7 Rhagoletis zephyria
ATTCTACGCAACAAAAATGCAAAAACAAAAGCTTGTTTGTTGGTGAACCCGAGGTGAGGTCCAACCAAAAGGTTACGAACCCACTCGTAATACCACCCAAACTGCCGGGGGTAACTTTAAGCCGCCGAGTGACTGGGCTCTGGTTGCGGGATGCTAAAGGGAAGGGACAGGGTTCACAATAGGGAAAAACTACCGACAACTCTACCCGCCAAATACAGGCAACAACACACAACGGCGTGTGCGTCGACCACTGGGTCCTCCTGCGGTGCTACGCCGCCCAAATCCGCTACCGACTCCGCGCTCTGCCACCTTGACTGGGGCCACTTCTAGGTTTGCCTGTCCCACAACAGGCTAAGGGCTAATTGCGAACAAACCACTGTACCGCGCCTGGTACCAAAACACTTTTCAATTATCTCGATAAAAAGGGATGTTTCCCTTCGCATTGCTCACTAGGCTCTGCCCCGGCGCGCAGCTACAAGTTGGGCTNAAAATGCAAAAACAAAAGCTTGTTTGTTGGTGAACCCGAGGTGAGGTCCAACCAAAAGGTTACGAACCCACTCGTAATACCACCCAAACTGCCGGGGGTAACTTTAAGCCGCCGAGTGACTGGGCTCTGGTTGCGGGATGCTAAAGGGAAGGGACAGGGTTCACAATAGGGAAAAACTACCGACAACTCTACCCGCCAAATACAGGCAACAACACACAACGGCGTGTGCGTCGACCACTGGGTCCTCCTGCGGTGCTACGCCGCCCAAATCCGCTACCGACTCCGCGCTCTGCCACCTTGACTGGGGCCACTTCTAGGTTTGCCTGTCCCACAACAGGCTAAGGGCTAATTGCGAACAAACCACTGTACCGCGCCTGGTACCAAAACACTTTTCAATTATCTCGATAAAAAGGGATGTTTCCCTTCGCATTGCTCACTAGGCTCTGCCCCGGCGCGCAGCTACAAGTTGGGCTGTAACCTACGCGCCGGTCCGCAAAACCATCGGGCCTCAGTGCTGGTGTTGTTGGTGCCCGATCACTTGGCGCCGGCCCGTTAATTCTTAAACGAATTGGTCACTTTGGCGGTCGCCACCACGGCGCACACAAACAACCACCATGGACTTTGCCATTGCCATCATTCGGCGGACAACAAAGGTGCCGCGGTAAGAGAAAAGGCGCCCCTATTGTGGTTTTTCGCGTCATCTTTTCTACCTATCCATTTACTATTGGTCGGTTGGAGACATTTCCCCAATGTGTTAGCACACCACCGACGATCAGCTGTTTTGCTCTTCAACCTAAGCTTTAAGTTACATAACTAGCTGCCGGTAGAGAAAACTTTGTTGCGGCCAGTACGTGTATATTGCAACATATAATTTTTCGAATACGGAATAAAGCGAAAAAGAATTATCACATCCTTTGTATTCGAAAAAATTTAAAAAAAATAAAAAATTATGAGAAATGATAAAAACTTATCAACTTGGTACCAACTTTAAACAACTGTCTTATTGTCTCGCAGTTCATTTTTGTTAAGATTTCTACCGGGTGTGCTTTTTTAAGAAGTTTTACTTCTATCACGTGTACGGTGTTGCACTCGTGCTATTAAACTATTGCTTTTTTCTCAAGTAGTTTTGCTCAGTGGCAATTTATACATATGTATGTAAGTAGTAGCGGCACATTGGTTGAACTAAATGCATTCATACATACATATTTATGTTCAACTGTAGGTAATATAGGTGACATGCATGATCCAACTACACAAGATCTGACAAGATGAAGCAAAAGAAAAAAGTAATTTTCTGGCTGACGTTTGTAATTTCGGCGCCATGTTATTTTCTGTGAAAAGTAAACAAAGAATATGAAGACGAAGCATAAAGCAAAAATGCAAGCAATGTTGTGCACATGATTATGCTAACCAATTTATTATTTTTGTACGTGTTTTTGCATCCAATCACCGCGCACTTCATTTTAATTACATTTGCACAAAAAATCACTGAAATAAGCCACCGACAAAATACACGTAAAGAAAGAAGCAAAACAGAAATAGCAAACTTCAAAATTACGAACGTCACAGACTTTTTTCTCAATTGCTATTACAAACGGCTGCTTCTCAACCGGTCAGATCTGTTCTAATTGGTTCATGGGTTAAATCCAAGTGTGAAAGTCGTCAAACGGAACGGTCGCATAAATTTTGCTCGCGTTTCATTAATTGAAAAAGTAAATATTAAACGTTCGAAATGCAAATAAACGCAAATTACGTCTATTGGTAATGGAGCCATTAGCTTTAAGTTCCAAAGCGTATCAACGAATGACATCCTAGATATAGTTAGAAAATTCAAAAATAAGATTGGTGGTAAGAAACTATTATCTGAAGGAGTCATTAAAGGCTCTATAACTTATACTGGGTATTTTTACACTCAGATTGTTAACGAAAGTCTAGAGAAAGGTATAGTCCCAAATCACTGGAAAACTTCCATTGTCGTACCAGTGGAGAAAACAAAAAATACTATTAAAGCTGACGAGATTAGACCTATAAACACATTGTCCTGTGATAAAAAGATACTTGAAACAGTGGTTAAAAATCAACTTGTACAATACTTGGAAAATAATAAGATTATTTTACCACAACAATCAGGTTTCCGTAAAAGGCATTCCTGTGAAAGCGCTTTGAACCTGGTTATTGCTAACTGGAAAGAAGACCTGAGCAGGAATAAACATATAACAGCTGTATTCTTAGACTTAAAACGTGCCTTTGAGACGATCGACCAAAATCTGCTACAAAAAAAGTTATTCAATATCGGCGTAAATGGTATCGAACTAAAGTGGTTTGAAAACTTCATTACGAATCGATATCAAAGAACTGCGATTGGATCATCAATATCCGATAAAAGAAGTGTATCTGTCGGACTGCCTCAAGGATCTGTGCTAGCTCCAATTTTGTTCAATATATATATTAATGACATTATTAATTGCATAAAGTATTGCGATATTAAGTTATTTGCTGATGCTACGTTGCTTATGCTAAGTGGAGAAAGTATAGCTGAAATAGCCTCTGAATTGCAAGATGATTAAATAAAGTATAAGATTGGTTATGTTTGAACAGACTTAAATTGAATGTCAATAAAACTAAGTTTATGGTTATATCAAGGCGAAATTTTGAGAACAGTGAGTTGCTAACTCTAAATATAAACAACGAAGCACTGGAAAAAGTTAATACATTCAAATACCTAGGATACCTAGGACTATCCCCCATATCCCCCCTAGCTACGCCACTGCATCAGAGACATGGTGGCCGAATTAAATTGGCTGAGTGTTAAACAACAACTTTTTTACTACACAATGAAATTACTGATTACTTAAAAAGCAACATAAAATATGTCAATACACTCCAAAAATACTCGAAATAAAAATGATTTCAACCTACCTGCTTATAAAACCGAAGCAGATAAATGTAACTTGAATTATAAAGGATTAAGATACTTTAATGATTTACCAAAAGATGTTAAATCAAGCAATATGAATGAATTTAAACAAAACTTGTATAATTATTGTAGGATCCTTCCTATTTAGTGATGCATGGGCAATCTTCCAGACTTTCAATCGCAATGCATACGCACCAAGTATACTATTGCATTACGCCAACATATACCCTTCCGCACGCATCCGAAAAGCAGCCGAGGCTCATCACAAAACGCATCACTAGATCAAATCTGTGAATCGCTGTTTAGATGCTTGTTTCGCACTTTGCATGCATACGCGGTGGCTCAACCGCAGCCAAATAGTGCAATCATTGTAATGGTTTGTTTTGGAAGTATGCCTCATTGTTTTTCACTGCAGTTGGTGTCCATATAAATGGCCTATACTTTATACTTTGTCTAGGCCTTAAATTATAGATCCTAAATATACATAAATATGTACATGCATATAAGTTTAAGCTAGGCTTAATTAAGCTGTAAGAATTAAATAAATAAATAAAATAAACCTATGTAGCATAGTTAAGTACTGTGTACATATCTGCAATTAAAATGGCGAAAAATATTAAAATTTCGGCATGTGACTGAAAAAAGAAAGCAGTGGTTTCCAAGACATGTATGACGTGATTACCACAGCTACATCCTTCAACTTGTCAACTAGCGGGGAATTCCCCGGTTTTGCAGGGAATATCGATTTAAGTGGCAATCGCGGAATGGGAAATTTTTTTCGGGAAACTGAGTATGTTATTTTTATATCTTAAAGTTACCAGATTAAACGAACATGTTAATTTTAAACCATTGGCCGCATATACCAAATGAAAGCTAAGGTTTTGGGCTAGCAGCTCGATTTTTAGTTTTCAGGCTAAACGCTATGACATATTTATATTTTATAAACAAAGAAGATAGCGTTAAATAGCTTGTTTTAAGGCCCTTCTACTGACATGGAATGCGTAGTGCGGCCTCAGTAGTAGTTTAAAAAATTGCCTTTTTTCGAATTTCAGGCAGCAGCCACGCCCACAAAGGCATACGAATCAAAACATCCTGAAGCAAATCCTTCTTAGTTTTTTTGTACTTTAATTCTTGAAAGTTTGAAAAAAATTAAATGAAGGTACGTACAGACGCCACATACATACCAAAGCATCTCGTAGTGGAGACACGAACCAAAACAGATTTACCTCTATATCTTTCCAACTAGTTGCCGGAACTTAATTTATAAGGTATCGTTTGAAAGGTAATGGCCTACAGAATAACACTAAATATGATGGGTGCATCCACATGCCCCCTTAAACCGGCAAAAGCAAACACTTTAGCCTAATTTTTAAGAATCCGGTTAATCTTTTATGAAGCTTAGATTTTCTGGACAAACTCTGCAAGACCTTTCCAACGCTATCTCAAACATGTCGATTGGACGTCTGGATAAAAACTTCCAAATCTCGTGTATATATAAGCGGGTCATTTCAGCATGCTACTGTGGTTGCTTTCGTCACTTGCGCGCACTGCCATGCGCTGTGATCTACGTCTTCTTTGAAGTTCATTGCTGCAGTTATTTTTTGTTGTATGCGCAACCATTCTAATATCATCCTTCTTCTCGTTCTGTTCTCCACGTCCAAAACCTTTGCATTTTCAAAATCAGCTGTATGTTTGTTTTCCGTCAGGAGTTGCGCTAGTGCTGTGGTACTCTTGTTGTTTTTGGCGTCTAGCTTATGTTCGTTGATTGTCGTTGCAAGCGATCTCTTCGCTGTGCCAATGTAAACCTTGCTGCAGCTTTCTCCTTTGCCTTGACATTTTATTTCGTAGACTACATTGTGTAGTTGTTCCCTACCAATTTTGTCTTTCGTTTTGGTATAAATGGTTTGAATAGTGTGCATAGTGGATAGTTTATATTGTTGTTTTTAATAATTTTGCGTAGTGTTTTGTTGTCCGTAAGTTAAGTTATATTTGTGACGCCTGTGTGTATTTTGCAATTATCCTCCTTTGTTTTTGTATTGTCACTTTTACATTTGATTTTGTTTGCTGCTGCTGTTAGTAAGCTTTCTATTATTTTGTTAGGATACCCGTTTTAGCACAGTATGCGACGGTGAGGATGTGCAGTGTTATTTAACGTGTCTAATTGTTTTTAAATATGTTTAATTTATGTTGTGATAATTTTATTGCTTAATATTAAAGTAAGTGTTATTAGTGTAAAATTACTATTTGTAATACTAGAGAGCTGCACGATTACATAAAAAGGTAAAATGTTAATAATCGGCGATGCCGATTCGACGAGTAAACGCTACTTCACTGTAAATTTAGCATCGCAGAATCGCCGCATCGTTGCCATCGTCAAGTTAGTAGGTCCATTCAATAACTTTTCCAGTAAGTACTTGCAGCGAGAGCGTAAAAGAAAAATAGAGTAAAATTGAGAGCAAGAGAAAATTTTCAGAAAAAGTTATTGAGCGCAAAACTAGTTAAAACTTGCAACTTAAGCCATTTTGACACTTTCTGACGGTTAAGTTTTGGCGCGAAATTTTCTTTTTAATCTCTCCAATCGTAATAAAAAAAATATACAATAGATTTAAATTTTTATCCATATTTTCATTTCACTTATTATGTTTCATCAAATCATCCTCTTAAACAGTTTATTTACATTTGAATTTGAAACATAACTTACTTTTTGACTCCTGCAAATTGCTGCTAGCAAAATTTTTACTTGCAAGAATTTGCAGCTCTGACGGGTTATTACACTCTCAAAGTCGCTCTGTCTTGCAAATATTTTGGGTTATTGAATGCATTTCCAGTAAAAACTTGCCAGTAGTAACAACTCTTAAAAATTTTTTTGATATTGAATGGACCCAGTAACATGTTAGTAACATTCCGTTTTTTATGAAATCGCTGAGAGAGTGAGCAGAAAGAGTGCAAACATTGCACGTACGTACATATACAAAGCGAGAGCGTGCGGCAGCTGTGCTGGTCACTGTTCGGACAACTAAAATACGAGTTTGGGGTAAATCACTCTTAAAATCGGGAAAAACTAAATTCCCGTAATAGATTTGTTTTTTTTTTTTATTATCGCCTTCATGCGAATCAAAAAATTTCCGAATTTTTCAAGTGCAAGTAATTAGAAAATTTCACTAATAATCCCTTTAACTGGAAGAAGCGTCATGAACTCTCCCTTGAAATCTTAGCAGAGTTGCATGAAATAGGAGATAATTTTTGGAATAATTTGTTACGTACTACATATGCCAGTATGTAGTTAGAAGAAGAGCAAAATTAAAACTTAAGAGTAAAATTAAATATATGTCATTCATAAAATTAAAAAAATAAATAAAACAAAATAATAATTTTTTGGCAATCGCTCCAACTGAGGATCGAACCTGGCACCTACAGACTTATAGCAGGCAACTCTCACTACTCGGTTACCGCTGACAGTTTCTACCATGTTGACATCGAAAATTCCCCTGATCCGAGTTAATTCCCTAAAATTTCGTGCCTTTGTTCGGCTACTTATGCGCATTTGAAAGAGAAATAAGCATGAGTTAATGCAAATAAAGGCTGTTTATGCATATAAGCGAGCCCGTTTATAACCCGTATTAATCAACCATGATCGGAGTAAAACCGCATTGCTGAGTCTACTTCAATTTTTTTTTTCAAAAATAAAGTTCACTTTTTCCAGTATCTAAACCTAAAAAACACGAAGTCGTTTTGTCTCCCGTTTTAAAACTAACAGAAGGATACGTCAGGTTATTAAAAAAATATGCTAAACGAATAATGTATAAAACATTTACGGAATTTTATATTCTAACACGATTTACTCTGATTTACTCCGATTTAAGCACGCCGGAGTTCTAACTCTGCTGAGCGGTGCTTTCAACGCACACAGTCTGACTCATTGAATTGTTTTTATGTGTTATTATGCCGACCACCGATGCAAAGTATCCCAACCGATACAAAAACTAAGGTTCGATTTGGCGAAGAATTTGTGAAAGTAAAGGTTCCTTAAATAGTTCGCTGGCTCCATAAAAAGCAAGTCTTTCAGAACGGCTTAGTTTAGCAAAATGTATATCTGCTAATAATATTAGTAAAAAGGCGGCAAATTGATTGTTAGTTTGTCATAAATTATTCAGTACATTAATTTCATATAAAAATAAAAACTTCTTCCTTTTTTATATGGGAAGACCAAAATTGCAATGGGACAGGGAAAAACATACGTTTGAAAAACTACACAAAGTGATCCACTAACGAGACGTTTACAAACCTCTAAGAACGGTACTTTGCGAATTTTTCGAATAATGAATTTTTTTCTTTTTGAGTAAGAACGCTTATTTTTTCCTCTCTTAATATCAACTTTTAATGAAATCGTTTATAACTGCCGCAAAAAAGCAAGGCTTTTAACGATTTTTTTTTTAAATTGCAGATATTGATCTACTGAATCGATCTAGTGAACTGAACATCAGTAATTGTTTATTAATAATTAATTATTGTTTATAAACAAACAAAATTTTTTTTCAAATTGATTTTTTTCAAATTGCCACATCTTTTTTTTCTCTCAAACTTTTTTGTCTATTAGGGAATAGTATAAACTATTTTCAGTACGAGTAGCAATATGCTAAAATTCGTCGTTTTCGATTTATGATTTTTTTCTGAAAATGCACTTATATGGTGCTAGCCGATTTTCGTGCCAGTTGGGAGCACAAAAATTGTTTGTAAGATATTTATTGACGACGCAGGGAATTTACCTAATTCCAGTGCAAAAAATAAAAGACGTCCTCACGGTTTAGAAGACAAAGCAAGAGAGAGATTTATTCATGCATATACATAAGCAAGCTTTTGACAGTTCTACATTCCTCTGTTTCGTTTGACATTTAATGATATTCCAATTTCATCTGACTTTCCAATACCCTCTCTAAATTGAAATTCATGAAAACATTAACCTTAACAACTAAATTGCATGTTACATTTTATAATGGTATTTAAATAATATTATTACTTCTTTCAGATATTGACAAAAATTCAACTTAATTGGCTGAAAGCCAAAAATGTTTTATCCAAGACCAAAAACTTTGGCAAATGCTTCTAATTTTCGTCACGATGTTGGTTTTGTGAATACATCAGCTGGCATGTCCCTTGTTTTCAAATAGATCAGCCTGACTCTTTTTTTGGAGGACTTGTTGATGAGTAAATTTTACCTTCACATCGATGTGTTTCGTTCGCGATGAATATGTGTTATTGTTTGCGAATTTAATGGCACCTTGGTTATCGCAATACAGATCGATCGTTTTAGGAGAATTTAAAAAAATTTCTTTCTCCAGTCGTTTCAACCAAGTAGCTTCTTGTATTGCTGCGGTCATTGCCATGAATTCGGCCTCACTCGTGGAAATCGCAATTGTTGGTTGGCGCTTTGAATACCATGAAATTGCCCCATGCTGCATAGTGAACACATAGCCCGTTGTTGAACGACGCTCGTCTTCGTCGCTGGCCCAATCAGAGTCACAATAGCCCTGAAGTTCAGTTGATGGTTTGGTGTACGTAATGCTTTTGTGCATGGTGCCTTTTAGATAACGCAAGACACGTTTAGCGGCACTCCAGTGTGCTTTGCCGGGATTTTCATTGTAGCGGCTTAAGACGTTTACTCCGAAACAAATGTCTGGTCGCGTCACTTGAACGCAAAACTGTAATGCACCAACTAATTGTCGATATGGCACATTTTTCATTTCAGCCAACTCCTTTTCGTCTCTTGGGCACATTCTTTCGGGCAATTTTTGGTTGATATCCATAGGGGCTGTCACTGGGTTGCAATCGCTCATTTTGAAACGAGATAAAATATCTTTAATATATTGAGTTTGATCTAAAGATATGGTGTCGCCTTTTCTGTCGCGCGTGACTCGAACCCCAAGTATGGATGCGACTTCGCCCATATCCTTCATCTTAAATCGCTCGAATAGCATTGCGATAAGTCTCTCTTCTATATCCTTGTCATTAGAAAAAATCAGTATGTCATCGACATAAATAGTGATGATGAAAATATGCTGGCCATCAACAATGAAGTAAACGCATTGACCAATCGATGAGCGTTTTAGTCCGAAACTTAATAATACTTCGTTTAGTGTCGAATTCCAGGCTCGGCTCAACTGTTTTAGTCCATATATTGATTTGATTAACTCACAGCAACGGTCTGTTCCGTCATTGAATCCTTCGGGCTGAGTCATAAAGATTTCCTTCTCAAGTTTACCATGTAAAAAGGCGGTGACGACATCAAGCTGGCGAATATTTAGATCGAACTTTACTGCGATGGCCATCAAGAAACGGATGGTGGTGAATTGAACAACTGGCGAAAACGTGTCGTTATAGTCAATTCCTTCGATTTGGGTAAACCTTTTTGCGACCAACCTCGCTTTTCGCTGGACTATATTTCCTTCGGTGTCCTTTTTAGTTTTATATACCCACTTGGACTTTACCAGCGATTTACCTTTGGATAACTCTGTTAGTTCCCATGTTTTATTTTCGTTCAGTGAGTCGAACTCAATTTTCATGGCACGCTTCCATTAATCTGCGTCATTGCTCAGCATTGCTTCCTTGAATGTCACAGGATCGCATGCGCTAAATGCGTATGCAAAGACGTTGTAATTTGGCCTCGGTTAGTCAACATTTCTTGATGACCTCTGACGCGGCTCTAGCTGAACCAATTCTTTTTCGTCAATTTCTACGCTTGGTTCCCATTCGGTTTCATCACCAGACATTTCGGCTATTGAGTCTGTGTCAATACTGTTTGCAATCACCTTCGGTTCAATATGGGACTCGCTTCCATTCGGCGAAGATGTAGCAATTTGTGAATCACTTGGCGACGGTACTTTATTCAGCGCTATACTACTCGGCGATTCTTCCTCCCCTGATTCAAAATTCCCATCTTCGAAATATTGCATGCAAAATTGATTACCATTATCAATATCAACGGCAGTTACCTGACTAGAATTTTCCATTTCCCAAAACAAGACGTCCCTGCTTACAGTCACTTTTTTCGTTCGTTCGTTGTACAGCTTGTATGCCTTGGAATCAGAGGCATACCCAATGAAAATGCATTCGGTTGATTTGTCATCTAATTTCATTCGCTTTTGTTTTGGTACGTGAACGAATGCACGGCAACCGAAAACTGTGAGCAAGGACAGATTTGGCTTAAGGTTTGACCAAACCTCTTCTGGAGACTTTTCTCCTGTACCCTTGCACGGGATGCGATTCATGATGGATGCAGCAGTCGTTGCTGCTTCCGCCCAAAATATTTTATGCAAACCCGAATCGATGAGTAAATAGCGCACTTTCTCGATGATTTTACGGTTCATCCGCTCAGCTAGCCAATTTTGTTGCGGACTGTATGCTGGCGATTTCTGATGCAAAATTCCGCTTGCATCGAAAAACTTTTGAAATCGGCGATTGCAGTACTCGGTACCATTATCAGTCCTCAACTTTTTTATTTTGTAGTTACTTTGTTTTTCGGCCATTGACTTGAACCGAATAAAACAGTCGAACACTTCGCTTTTACTTTTGATTATATATGTATATACACAATTTTCTTGAAAAGTCATTGACGAATGTCACAAAATATTTGCATCCACTGGCAGTGGGTCGCAAACGTCACTGTGCACCAATTCCAGTTTATGTGTTGCACGATTTCCTTCGTTTTTGAATGGGATACGGCTTTGTTTGCCTTTTATACACGTGCCACACATGCTGTTTGGCGGAATCACAAAATTCTTAATTTCGCTTTTCAAAAATTTCATGCAATCGAAACTTGCATACCCGAGACGACGATGCCATAAAGCTAAATTCTCTTTTGGTTTTTTGTGATGTTCGGCTCTGTAGCCGTAAACGATCTAACTTTTTGAACGACGTCTAACTTGAACAAGTCATTAACTAAACTCGCTGTTGCAATTACTTTCCAGTGCGTGTCGAATATTTTACAGCCACTTTTAGTGAACAAAACTGCGTTATTGTTTTTTACCATTTGACTGACTAATAAAAGATTCGCACAAATGTTCGGTACAAAATGTACATTATTTATTTGTAATTCTTTAGAAGTGCCGTTATTCATCACTAGCTGGTTAACCGTGCCTACACAATCTATTTTTATTTTCTCGTTATTAGCAACTATTACTTCTTTTTGACTGGGTTTCGATATGTTTTTTATAGACGATATGTCTTTGGTCATATGGGCTGTGCATCCACTGTCAAGAAACCAGTCTGAAGGCAATTCAATCGATTGAGCGAGCAGCGACGAGAACAGCATTGTTTCACTGTTGTCAAATTTTCGATGCTCCTTTTTTCTTTCTTTCGACACTTTGCAATTTTTGACAAGATGTTTCGTAGAGCCACAACCAAAGCAATGTCTATTTTTTGCACTTTTAAATCTAGGCTTGTTTTTGACAACAAGAGCCGCTTCACTCGATTCGCTTGGTTCATTTTCCAACTCCAAGCCTTGCAACAACAAATTCTTGACATAGTCAACCGTTATGTCTACACCAGAATTTTCAACCGCCAATATCATTGGCTTATATTCGGTTGGTAGACCTACCAACATTAGGACTCCTGCCACTTCTTCATCGATTTTGAAATGCGTTTTAACCTTGGACCACAATGCATTCATTTTGCTTACGTATTCTTCCATTGAGTTGCATTCCCTTTGCTTGAGAGACACGAACTGCTGTAAAAGAGCCAATTTTCGGCGAGCACCGGCGGCATCAAATGCTCTCGCAATGCTATTCCATGCATCGTACGCCGTTTCAGCAGATTCGTAAGTACATGCCTCCAGCAATAGTATTAATTCACCTATTGCTTTAAGATCAGCATCTTTTTCTTTCTCATTCGCCGATTCCGGCAATTCTTTCGTGCAATTTTTCCACAGACCTTTAATTATCATGTGTGCCTTAGCACGGACCTTCCATTCTGCGTAGTTTTCCCGACCTTTAAGACGATTAAATGATAATTGGTGTATTGCCATTTTAATCTTCCTTCAGATTCTTCTCCTATTCGTATTTGCCAACACGACCGCAAGCGCCGGTAATAAAAAATGTCGTTTTTTGCGAAATACTAAGAAAATATATATTTCGGCAAGTTCGTGGAATTAATACTTCTTATTTTAGACTAGAATAGGCTGCGGATAGCCCATAACCTGTAAGATATTTATTGACGACGCAGGGAATTTACCTAATTCCAGTGCAAAAAATAAAAGACGTCCTCACGGTTTAGAAGACAAAGCAAGAGAGAGATTTATTCATGCATATACATAAGCGAGCTTTTGACAGTTCTACATTCCTCTGTTTCGTTTGACATTTAATGATATTCCACTTTCATCTTACTTTCCAATAGCCCGTTATGATAAAGTTTCCTTGCTGGAAATTTTTTGAGGTTGCCCGATCAGAGCAAAAAGTTTTTCCCAATTCGACTCTAATTTTGGTCCAATTGGGGCCCAATTAGCGATTTGCCCAATCTACCGAAGATTTCCCCAACCAGTGCTCACAATTTGCTCAAAGTGAACATGCATACGCAATTAAAACTTTTTTATCGATAAAATCACACATACATTCATCAAAATTCCCTACGAAAAAATATTTTTTAATTTTTTTCTTGAAAAATTTGCCACATATAAATTTTTTGATTAAAAAAAATTAGTTTTTGAAGTGTTCTCACTACCACTATTATTTCTAGTGCTAGTGCACAATGCTTTCCACTCCATGCCAAGTGATATTGGAGCTGACAAAATTTCCATTAAATTAATATTAATGGCTTAAAACTTATTTCCACTCAATCTTGCAAATAGTAGAAAAAAGCCATGTTTCCACTAAATAATACTAATGCTTGGTAGTAAAGAAGAACTGATATCACACGTTTAAAATATAGAGATGTAATTAAAAAATTACGTTCTTGGAGATTTCATAATACAATTAAAAAGCTTGATGAAGAGAATATGTTGAGCCTAACAGATGACTAAACTTCCCAAAAATGTCTTTTCGTATACCAACTGTATTAATTGCTAAAACTTTGATTGCGTTTTCCCACAAATTTGAAAATTTTCTTTATGTTATTAGCTTTGTTCCACACCTTTTCCGGGCTGTTTCGGTAATTAGAGCGTAAAAATAAGTTATCTCTCACAAGTGTTAAAAATAAGTCAACACGTGCCAAAAGTGCCCAGAGCGTGAGGAACGCAAAAAACCACATTTCGTGCCAGGAATCAACAAATCAGCTCTAAACAATGATTTTATGTGCATTCATTTTATATGGCTAATAAAACTACCAAATACCTACATTTCTGAAACTTTACTGTTATTTTCCATTTTGGTATTTTACAAAATTTGCGCTCGGATGTAAACAAACAACAACTGTTATTTCAAATTGACTTCTTGCACATTTCTGCCCGGAAAAAAGTCCGGACTGTTTCGGGCACGAAGAAGAAGACCTTCACGATACAAAAGTGGAAGGTATTCGCTCTCTATTACCCATTTTACGAGCGTGAGAAACGCTTTCTGGGCGGTTTTGGGCACCCGCGGGACCCCGCAGGCCTATTATTAAACGTGCTATATATTGACTATGTATTCATCATCTCACAACTCAACATTACACGTTTGTCAGAAAATGCGAAAAACTATTCCTTAGCACATGTTAATCATATGGGCAAGGAAGACTTTACCTTAGGTTTTTTCAACAATTTATAACAAAAATTGGCTCCAGCACCAGTGTACATTTTTAGTGCATATTTCAAAAATGCCAAATTTTGAGTTGCGTCACTTTTGAAGACCGTGTGCGATATGCGTATAAGTAACCCTTAGTGAGTTTCCACTTCGTGTTTTTAATATTTAAATCCATAAAAGCGAAATTTTTATTTGTGTTTATCTTAAACAAATATTGTAATTGTATTGAAATATACTGTGAGTTGATATGTATATTAGGGCGGGTCGAAAATCAAATTTTTCTCAAATCCCTTGGTAATAGTGAAAATATGTTGTATCATGAAGTCAACAACAAGCCTGCAAAATATTAGTATTTTATTTTAGCTGTAAGAGCCCGCGCATCGACANTCTTAAATCCCTTGGTAATAGTGAAAATATGTTGTATCATGAAGTCAACAACAAGCCTGCAAAATATTAGTATTATATTTTATCAGTAAGAGCCCGCGCATCGACCGCAAAGTGACCCACAGCACACTAGTCTAATAAGACCAATTCTTGTTAAAAATTCTGGGTTTGGCAAAAAGTTTTGGTGCACATTATTAGATAATGAATGCGTTTACGCAAAATATAAAGTAAAATTTCATTTCTCGCAGCCCTTTAGCTTATCGTTATCCTCAATATTATCTGTTTTCAATAAAATTTGAATTGTTCTCTTGATAATTGCACAGGCCTATTGTCACAATATGTAAAGATCAGCATTAATGTTACTGGCGTGCATTTAGGTCGCTGGTTCCAAATATTCTAATCTTTTTTCAATATTAGCTATAGTTTGCGAATTTTCGCAAATTTCGGAACAATTTCGGTAGCTCTAATAGAAAAGCCATTATTTTCAATCATCGTGGAAAAATTTTTTTTTATGCAAATGAGTATGGAAACACTGAACAGGCACAACTTCTAGAAACACTAATTGGTTTACTTATGTTTATGCATACAATATAAAAATTGCAAATATAAGAAAATGACAAAACAATTTGTTCAAAAT
>NW_016157454.1:100365-110175 GCF_001687245.7 Rhagoletis zephyria
ACATGCCGCCAAGTGGCATTGCTCACATTTTGGAGTATGAGCGAAATTCTATTGGCAACATAAGTTTTCCAAGTGTGTGGCGGTTTTTCTAACCACGCCAACACAATGGAAGAATCTGACCAGAGGTATAAATCATGAGCAGGCAAATCTAGTTGGGAGTGGAGTTGATTAACCAGCTTGGAGAGTAGGACGGCTCCACAGAGCTCAAGTCTGGGGAGGCTGACTGTTTGCAGGGGGGCTACCTTACTTTTAGCTGCGAGTATGTGTGACGAGAAGGAGTATTCGTCAATTTGTACTCGGAGGTAGAAACAGGCGCAATAATCTTTTTCAGAGGCACCTGAAAACCCNCTTTTTCAGAGGCGTCTGAAAACCCATGTACTTGTACACGGTGAGTAGGGGAGAATTGCACCCAGCGGGGAATAACAATTTCATTAATCGTGGGGAGATTTTCGCGCAGAGTGTTCCACTTGTGGAAAGCGCCGGGTTTTACATGCTCGTCCATTCAGTTCCTTCCATCCTTAGTTGTTGAAGGAGCATTTTAGCGGAAATCATGACTGGCGTTAGCCATCCTGCCGGGTCAAACAATTTCGCCACCGCTGATAATTTGCCGCTTTGTCCTCGAGTTGGCAGCGGGAACAGGATCGTACGTGTAAGAGAAGGAGTCCGTTAGCGCGTTCCATTTTATACATAGCATTTTTGTAGAGCTAGTGTCCTGAAACTGGAGAAAATCAACATCAAGGACCTCGGAATCTGGGACTGATTCCAGGATGTTTGTGTGATTTGAGGTGATTTTTCGTAGTGGAAAACCTGCAGATTTTAGGGCGTCTTTAACTTGGGTTAATGAGCTTATACTGTATATTATGCCCGCCTGAGAGAATATCGTCCACGTATGTTTCTCGTAGGAGGATATTGCTGGCGAGCGGGAATTCGTCCTGACAATCCTGCGCTAACTGATGAAGCATACGGATTGCCAGATAGGGAGCGCAATTGACGCCAAAGGTGACTGTTTTCAGCCTAAAATCTTCTATGGGCTTATTTGGGGACTTACGAAAGACGATTCTTTGGAAGTCTTGATCTTCCTTGTGGACGAGAATTTGGCGATACATTTTTTCGATGTCGCCATTAAAAACGAACTTGTAGAGGTGCCATCGAAGAATGATGAGCATCAAGTCGTTTTGAAGAGTTGGGCCAGTGTATAGCACGTCATTCAATGAGTTTCCAGAGTGCGATATTCTGGAAGCATTGAAGACTACGCGTACTTCTGTTGTTTTGCTGTCTGGTTTTATGACAGCGTGGTGCGGTAAATAAAAGGAGAAGTATTTACCGCCATTGATGACTTCTTGGGATGAGGTGGGCTCCATGTGGTCCATGGTGATGTACTCTTCCAGAACTTCTGAGTACCTTTTGCAGAGGTCAGGGTTTTTCTCCAGAGTCCTTTCGATGCTGATGTACTGATGCTGCGCTGCTAGTCGAGAGTGTCCTAGAGTCATGATGTCTGGGAGTTCGGGTTTGATGGGTAGTTTCACCATGTATCGTCCGTCTGTCTGCCGGATTGTTGTGCGTCGATACAGGTCCTCACAGAAGTCCTCTTCACTTGAATGGGGTTGCGGGACAGCTACTTCCTCCTGTTTCGAAAACTTCTTCAGCAGTGAGTTCAACGATTCCTCCTGGGGTTCGGTAACCTGGGTGGTAAAGGTGGATATCCTCTCCTGGATTGGGCCGCTCAGAATCCATCCAAATATCGTGTTCTGCGCTATGAGACTTCTGCTTATATTTTGTTGCAGCCCTTGTAGGAGAATTCGGGGGATTAGGTCACTGCCGATTACCATATCTATTTTATTTGGGGTGAAACAGTTGGGATAGGCGAGCCTTAATCGTTTTATCTCTTCTATGTTAATATGAGAGATGTTGGTTGTAGGTAGAAACTGAGTCAATTGGGGCAAAATAATGGCTTGGGTCTTTATTTTCTGGGCTCGATCTGCTGAGCAGAGTGGGATTTCGCACATTTTCTTTGAATTTTGTACCACCATTCCACCCATTCCAGAAATCTCGAATAGAGCATCTGTCATAGGCAATCGCAAGAGTTTCTGTATCCGGGATGATACAAACGTTTTTGTGAGCCTTGATCCACCAGAACGCGAATATTATGATATTCGCCATCACAATATATCGGTACTACCGCCGTTGGGAGGAGAGTTGTGACGTTAGTACTCGAAAAGTGAGATGACACTTTATTTACGTCGTTTTTCTCTGGTGGCTTATGTGTCGCATATTTCGAGCAAGTGGGCGCTTCAGTATCCATACTAGTCTGCGTCGACAGCTGACTCGTTGTTCGCTGGGGTTTTGAATTGGGTTTTGGTTGCTGGGTTTTTGCGGGAAGTGTAAAAGAGAGTGATGTTTTCTTTGGCAGTATACACAAGTGAAGCTGCTTGAACAATCACTCTTTAAATGGGAGTAAGAAAGGCAATTTTCACAATAATTGTGCTCTCGTATGAATCTTAAACGGTCAGACACGGACAGTGCTTTAAATTTAACACATGTCTTCATGGGGTGCCTTGAGTTGCAGAGTTTGCATGAGA
Organism: Rhagoletis zephyria; assembly: GCF_001687245.7. Classification (NCBI taxonomy): domain Eukaryota; kingdom Metazoa; phylum Arthropoda; class Insecta; order Diptera; family Tephritidae; genus Rhagoletis; species Rhagoletis zephyria. The sequence continues at coordinate 102,945 of NW_016157454.1, forward strand.
GCGGCTGATTTAAATCTACATGAAAATTTTGAGTTCTACTTTTATTAATGAACGTCGAATTTTGGTTCATCATTCTGGGTGTAAAAAGTGGGGTAGGGGGTTTTAGTTTGCCTGACCGATATGCATGTAGTCTTTCTACTACTTCATACCGGCTTGTGAAGAATTTATTCATATCTGCCCACAGCGGTAACTCTTTCCGTGAGCTGAGTGATTGTTCCCATAGAGACAGAGTTTCACTGGGCAGTTTTGAGGAACATAAATATACAGGGATGGGGTCCCAATTGTTGGTCGGGATTCCTTGTGCTGAGAGGCAATTATTGATAGTGGATAGAACTTTTTGGATTTGCTCACCACTTTCTGTGTATATGGGGGGATATTGAATAACGCTTTTAATTGGTGTTCTACCAATATCCTACGATTCTCGTACCGTGATTTAAGGCATCCCGGGCAAGTTCAAAATTATCGTCAGTGAGAGGGAATTGTTACAGTATTTGTCCTGCCTGACTTCGGGTTTTTTGCCTTAAATGGTATAGTTTCTGGGTTGGTGTCAATTTGGGGTGATTTTTATAGACTGCCGTGAACATATCTCTGAACGCCGGCCAGTCTTCGTACCCACCGTGGAAAATTTCTGTATCACACGGTGGTACCTTGAGGAATACTTCTTGGGAGTTCGAAGTTGGGGTGGAATTTGTGGTGGGAATGGTGCTTGTTTGGGACTGCGAATTTGCCCCGAGAAGTTGTAAGCCGTCTAAAATTTGCGTCTTACAATTCTCATAACTTTCTGAGCATTTATTATATTTTTGCTCAATCGATCCGCTAGATTCAGCGAAGTGCTCAGAGCGGGATACTGCTCTATATGAGCTTATAAGAGCATCCCATAACTTGTCAAGTTGCTGTAACTTCACATTTAAAAGCGTTTGGGTGTGTTCGCTTATAAGGGTGCTGGACCATTTTGAATAAAATGACTCTAGCCTATTACTATCAAAAATGAAGTCCTGAAGGCTTGAGTCAGAACCAGTAGGAGATTTCTTTTCCATTTTGGGTTCTAAAGAGGTAGTTGGGGTGATTCGGGGTGAGACGGTAGTGAAAGAGTAAAAAGNGAGGTAGTTGGGGTGATTCGGGGTGAGAAGGTAGTGAAAGAGTAAAAAGCGTAAAAATATCTTTATCTTGTCTTGAGATACCAAGATGCAGTTAACACCTTCTTATTTTCAAATTTAAAATATTTATTTTCGCTACTTTTTTAACGATTAAGAATTTTTTCCTCGTGTGGTGCTATTTTTATGAGCTCTACTGTATCTGCTTCGGGTGCTATTTTCTTGACCACTACTGTATATTGTCTCAGCGCGTCTGAGCTCAATAGTATATATGTACGTGTGTACGTATGTGTATTTACTGGCGTTGCAAATTTTGGAAGCGCAAAAGGTGGTTAGAGATCCAGAGAAGCGAAATAAATAAATATGCAAGCCGTAATATGTACGTACGTTTGTCTTTTCGGCTTGTGAGTATGTACGTATGTCGCAAATTTTGTAGCAGAATCTTATTTTTTCACTTTGAAACGGGGTAAAGGCTCCGTTATGCATACTTGGCATGGCTTGAGAGCTGTCACATAAGAAATCTGTTAAATGAGCCTCGCGTGTAATCGGTTATCGAACGCACAGCACTACATACGTAGAAGTCTGTTGGTTTTTGATTTCGACGTAAAAATGGTATAGCAGTGCATGCAATGCCAAGTATGCATAACAGAGCCTTTAATCTCTAGGCATAAGTGGAAGAAGCAGACAAGAACAAAGCGATTTTAGTTTCTTTTCGGGTACCGCTAATTAAAAACACAATTTCAAACACAATTTCGTGTGTTATACTCCTGGGTCATGCGTATATGTGAGTATGTACATATGTATGTCAGAATCAAGGGGCTTTAGAGTAAAAGCGGGGAATGAACAAAACGGTGTCCAGTATTTAACTATGTACTTGTTTAATATACGTGCGTGACTTCGGAATTTTTTCTACGTTCGTGTATATAAGTACATATGTATTTACGTGTATCGCACGGGACAAATGAGCTGATGTATATAAGGATGAATAAATATTTTTTTCGCGCGCAACACTAGAACTAACATATATATGTATATACTGTGCAGAAATTTCGGGACTTATGTGAATATGAGGGGGTAGTGAAACAGAGATTGGGTAAATAGGTATGTAAATTATATTACGTTTGTATATTTTATAGCGGTTTTTTCGTTTTGAGAAGGGGAAATGTGAAATTGCGCGGGATTATTTATTTATCTTTGTGTACATACATATGTATCGGGATATGTATGTCTTGAGGAGATGTGAGTCTAGTTACANTATATTTTATAGCGGTTTTTTCGTTTTGAGAAGGGGAAATGTGAAATTGCGCGGGATTATTTATTTATCTTTGTGTACATACATATGTATCGGGATATGTATGTCTTGAGGAGATATGAGTCTAGTTACAGTAAATTAGAAGTTCAGCGGCTTCCATCTACCGTACTGGGGAACCGCTAACAAATTTACACACGTAATATATGTATCTTTTTATGTGCAAGTTTAGGGTAGTAGGTAGGGAATGGTGCACTTACTTGCTTATTGGGTACCACCTGTCTTTTTTGTGTCGGGACTGTACTGCCTGAACTTTGCTGTATCCGGTTGTTGCCTTACCCGTTTTGCGTCCGTCCAGCTAACGGTGTTCCTTTTGCTGCCTCCTCTCTCGTCTTTTGCTGCTACTCTTGAATTCCGTTGTATTTAATTTTCGAAATTTAGGTTCACTTATATTTTTTTCGTATAACTTTCTAGACTGATTTCGGTTATATGTACATATGTATGTACATATATGTATGATCTTTTTTTTCGAAATTTTGTTTAGTTATATGTGTACGATAATTTTGTGGCTTTATTTCAGCACTTTCTTTGGGGTCACCCTGAGAAATTTTTCTATTTTAATTTAGATTTCCTCTTTTCAAGCTATCTACACTTTTTACTCTGAAATTCCAGTAATATGCACCTCTTTTTACTTTACTTCTTTTTCTTTTTGTATAATTTGGTACTTTTCAGCACTTTAAATTTTGATTTTAAATTTTTTTTTTTTCAGGTCGGTAAGTATTCACTTTTTTTTTGGTTTATTTTCGTTTTCAGCACATTCTCCTTCTTTCAGGTAAGTATTAAATTTTTTGGTATATACTTTCTTTTTTAAGCACTCTTTTATAATTTCTTCCTGTTTTTANTTTACTTTGAAATTCCGGTAATATGCACCTCTTTTTACTTTACTTCTTTTTCTTTTTGTATAATAATAAATAATATTTTGATTTAAAATTTTTTTTTTTGCTTTTTCAGGTCGGTAAGTCTTCACTTTTTTTAAATTTATTTTCGTTTTCAGCACTTTCTCCTTCTTTCAGGTAAGTATTAAATTTTTTGGTATATACTTTCTTTTTTAAGCACTTTTTTATAATTTCCTCCTGTTTTTGCAGGTAAGTATTCACTTTTTTCGGTTTATTTTCTGTTTCAGCACTTTCTTAATTTTTCAGGTAATTATTCAATTTTTCGCTTTGTTTTCTTGCCACCCTAATGTTCATACACAAACATCACTTAACAGGTGCCGCTATTCCGTTCGCTTTCATTTGCTGGGGTTTTTTTTTTCCTTTTTTAATTACCGATTGGGATATGTTAACTCTTTGATTCTTTAATTTTTAATAACTTTTCGTTTTCTCTGTTTAATTTTTGTTCACACAACTTTTTTTTTATAAGCTTTTATTTAACTTGGTCATCCCGCGCAAATCGTAGAAATTTCCAATCGATTTTAAACTAACTTCCCGAAAAGTTAGAGACTTGAAATTTTCAGCATAGTTCCAATCACGATGACAATGCAATTTAAAATATAAATGAATTCCCTATATGGTCCAGGGGTCTTGATTCAAAGTCGGTCAAAAATTAGTAAAATTTATGGCTAACAGAGCGTAATTTGCCAAAGAACGTAAAACCAGAGCAAAGCTATTTATGGCAAATTCTAGATATCAACCTAGTCTAGATATGAACCTCGTTGTAGGCATCATATCAAGGAGATACAATTAGAAGACTCGAGAAGTTTCCCCGCCAGAAGAACTTTAATATTGCGCCTAAATATATGCCATGCTACAGCGGAAGTGGACGACACGCCATTTCTTTAAATGAAATTAGCTGCTGCTATATGTATGTATGTTTATACAAAACGAAGGCAAACAACATTTTGCTTGCATAGTCTTCTGTTCTCTTTCATTGCAAGTTGAATTATTTTAATATCTATTGCAAAATTTTGTACATAAAATAAAATAAAACTATTTAATATACAACGCTTTTATAAATGGACTAAAAATTAGAAAATAAAGTAATGTAAAAAAAATATTTTTTTAAAAATAAGCTTTTATTTAACATGTTTAATCAAAGGAATAAAATAAAGTAGTGAAACAAAAGATTTTTTAGGAAGAAAATTTTGTCAAAACTGCACTAAAATGAATAAATAAAATAAAACTATTTAATATACAACGCTTTTATAAATGGACTAAAAATTAGAAAATAAAGTAATGTAAAAAAAATATTTTTTTAAAAATAAGCTTTTATTTAACATGTTTAATCAAAGGAATAAAATAAAGTAGTGAAACAAAAGATTTTTTAGCAAGAAAATTTTGTCAAAACTGCACTAAAATGAATAAAATAAAATAAGTTAAGGTCTCGTTAAAGTTACTAAAAGCCATTTAGTGAAAGGAGTTATTCAAACTCTAATGAAAATTACTAACAATTTGTACTAATTTACTTCGTTTTTAAAAAAGCTTGTCGGCGAATTCAGCGTACATGCATAATTGGTTAGGTATGTATGTATTTAAATGTATGTATGCAGATATTTAAATGCCGGTTTGCTATTCGCGCGTCATTCAACACCGCTGCTTTGTATGACTGAGCAGCGGCGTTGGCTTAGTAGTATCGATACCTAAACGAAATTAGAGGATGACTGAACACGAGCGCATTGCGTGCTGTCTTGCAAATACAGCCACCACAAGTGAACGATGCTTATAACTGCTCATTCTGATATTGACTTCGGCAAATCTGTACTCTGAATGATCGTGCACGAAACCAGCAAACGTGGCAGTTGAAAGGCTCCGAAAACATGAGAGTCATCATTTGTTGCAGAAGTCGTTTGACTTGTTGCTGAAAATCATCTGACTTGTTGCTGAAAGCCATTTGACTTGTTGCTGAAAATCATCTGACTTGTTGCTGAAATGACGACGAATGTGGTAAAGAGTAATTTATCGTCTCGTATGCATGTATGTATGTATTTATAGCGCGTCTACCATTCCATTGCATTGCTCACTGCTGGCTAGTTGTGAATATGCATACGTACGTAAGTATGTATGTATGTACATATCAATGCTTCATTTCAAACAAGCAAGTGTCTTTGAATGTTTTTGAACTACAGTATCATCACTTCGGCACTTCTTTTTAATCTTTAGTATTTACACTTTTAATTTTGTTTATTTAATATTCATTACATCCGATTTTAAAACTTTATACAGAGTTAAAAAAATGTCAACAAAGGGGTACAATAAAGTGCAAGTTTCAAGGTCTGTAAAATAGCGATGATTTTTGACAATTTTTTGGTGATAGTGCTGCGCGTTTTCTCTCATACAAAGTATGCTCGACAAAACTTTTATATGGAATCAAATGCGCAGCACTGTCAATAAAAAATAAATGAATTTGAAAAATCGGGGCTGTTTTAGAGTCACTTCAAACTTGCACTTAATTACACTATAATTGAATAAGCTACAAAACTGCATATCAGAAATTTTTCTAAAAATATTATTAACTTATTCACTGCAGGTCATTAGGATCCTATGTTGACCTTTTTTAAGAACTGTTTCCAGCTCTCGAGAAAAACGAAAAAATTATATAAAATGCTGCCCAAGAAATGGAAAAAAACTTTCTTTTAAGTTTTAGTTTGTAAAAAATTTTAAAACTGCATTTACCCGTAGAATATGCTATATCGTCACTAGACAGGAATAAAGGCGCGAGCTCAAAAGTTGACGGCGAAAAAAGACGCATAAAAAAATTTCAGCGTCAAATACTCTTAACATACTTCGCCAAAGTTTTTTATAAGCATCTTCTTTCGCAAAATTTTTTTAAACGCTTTTTTTCACCGTCAAAACACCAGCGCGCCTTTATTCGTATGTAGTGACGATATTTTTACAAAAAATTTATATTAAATAAACAAACGGAAAACTGTAAATACTAAGAATTGAAAGGGTGTGCAATTCAAATGACGAGGAGTGTATATGAGCAGATGTGATCACTACCCCAAGTAAACGCGAGCTGAAAGCGTGATTGTGTTAGTGTGCCAATTACGTTTGAATGAATTTGCGTTCGCTTTGTTACGCTCTCGCATGTATTTGCATGTGATGCTTACGCTCTTTAAGCAGGCGCTTGTATATGAGCAAATTTGACATCGATATAACTGTTGCCAACTTTGTGCCTTTCGCAAGAAATTAAGTGCGTTTAGGGAATTAAAAGGCGAAAATTGTTTAGTTTAGCGCTTGTTTTGTTCTTTGGTGCCCTTTTCAAGGCAATTTTATAATAAAAACGTGATTCTATGGTGACATTGTATTTGACTTACACATATTTTAGTGTTTGGCCGAGCTTCTCCTCTGGATAATATGCTCCAAGATAATCCAAACGCAATATTTTCACACAGTCTCTATCACGGAATCCATAGAATATTCTGCTAATTAGCTGGATGTGCGCATTTGTACAAAAGTAAGCAATTGCATGCAAAGCCTCTAGAAAAACCAAGTTTTACGAATAAAAAAACATTTTGCAAATTAAATTTATTAAATTGATTAACTGCGCATAGTTGGAAATATTTACAAGTTTCATTGTGTGATTACTTAAAATATTTGAACATACAGCTTTATATGCGAAAATACCTTTAAACACAGCAACACAAAATTGGTGTTTTTTTGGGAAAATTGCGCTATTTCCAGTATTTTGGTGCTTTTTTAAATAAAAAAACTTGGCGATCAGGGTTGCCAACTTGGCTCAAACCGTGCCATTTTTGGCACTATTTTCTAGAAATGGCACTGAATTTTTCAATTTTGGCACTTTTGAAAAAAAGCCAAATTTAAATACATTTTTGTGAAATCCTTTGCGTGTACTTCTTTTTCTCAACTACAATTTTCTAATTTCTATA
>NW_016157454.1:114021-128381 GCF_001687245.7 Rhagoletis zephyria
TATGCCGCATAAATTTGGTTGAATTCGGTGAAGCCGTTCTTAAGTTATATTGTCACACCAAAAACGTTCACTTATTTTTATATTTTAGTTAGTATGGGTGGTGCCACGCCCCCTCTTCCGAATTCGGGAAAACTTCGCATAAACCATCTGCATGATAAATCGAATATGCCACATAAATTTGGTTGAATTCGGTGAAGCTGTTCTCAAGTTATGAGGTCACACCAAAACCGTGCACTTATTTTTATATATAAGATGTAGGTAAAAAAAATTTAGCTACCATTTTTAGCCACAACAACGATTTTTAGCTCTTTTTTAGCCCTTTTTTAGCTGGAATTTAGCTACCACTAAAAATGTTTCGCGGCAACACTGGCGGTAATACTGACTTTGTGTACCAAATACACAACAAGCCATCACGACCAAATCCCGACCGTACATAATACCGACAAGACACAATCCCGACCATACATAATCCCGACAAGACACAATCCAGCCAAGAAATCCTGACTGTCATGATTGTCTTCTGTTTTCACTCAAAAATAATGTATAAAAGACACAGTTGTTGTTATTGTTGTAAGGGCTTACTTAGCCCGTAATTGTCCGCAGGCTCAACTAACGGTAGGCCCAGGAGATTTGATATTTCGATGAGGTATAACCAGAGGGATGTTAGTTGAGTTGGATTGAGTGAGCATGTGAAGAAGTGGTTGGTGTCAAGGGGGGAATCTCCACATGCTGGACACTCATTTTCGATGTTGGGAGGCGAGTTGGGCCATCTCGTTGGGTATCTCGTGGCAGATGGCTCACTCTCGTTCACAGGTGGTGACTGGCACTGATGATGGCATTTACTTGAATGGAGTTTGTAAATACCGTTAATAGCCTGTCTGTATAGTCCCAGTCCCAGGGGTGCTGTGCGTAGTGCTGGACCTGGTCCTTCAGCTGAAGCAAGTTCGAGTGCTGACAACTGTAGCACCTTACTGGGAGAATTTCGGCTTCACTGTGGATGTGATGTTCTGGCGACATCAGAAGACATCCTCTGGTTGTCCAGGTTGTTGTATTGTGGTATGTCTTTAGTTTCGTTCACTGCGAACCAATTGTCCCCGGCGAGCACACAGGCGCTGCATAATTTAGAACCGGACGGCTTTGTATGTTTGCAACACCGTTTCTTTGTCTTTGGCCAAGTACTGCCGAATTGAGGACTACGGCTCTGTACTTTGTTGGCAATTTCGGTTGTATGCGCCGGGAACGAGAGCTAGATCTGACAATTTTCCGGTTATTCACCGTTGGAATTAGTTTGCCATCGACGAGAATACGCAGCTTTCGTCCTTGTGGTAAAATTCCGAGAGGGTTAGGCTCCTTGCAGTGAAGAAGCGAAAAAATGTGGAGTGGTAACCGTTTATATTTAAGCATAAGTCATCAATTTCATTTCCGGATGCATTGTAATTTTTTTTTGTCTGAACTGTGTCTTGTCGGGATTTTGAGTTGTCGGGATTTTGTCTTGTCTGAGCGCATCTTGCGATCTATCCTACAATGAACGTCATTCTATCATTCTTCCGTATGGTTGTAGGTTGTCCCGTCTCTTTGTCCAGTTTATCCATGAAATTTCCGAGCACGGAGAGAACCAGCTGATGCTGCGACTCAACCGATCGCAGTGCTGGATTCCGAGGGTAAAAAACTTGATACGGTCTGTCATACATAACTGCAAGGTCTGCACAATCCACAAGAAATGGTCGCAAACTCAGCTTATGGGAATTCTCCCCAAAGAACGCACCACCTTTTCCCGTGCATTCACAAACACGGACGTGGATTTCGTCGCCCCGTTCGACATCAAGTCCTACCGGGGCAGAGGATGTCGCATGTCAAAAGGCTACGTTTGTCTTTTCGTCTGCTTCTCGACGAAAGCCATTCACCTTGAAGCTACAAGCGACCTTAGCACCGCGTCCTTTCTAGCCGCTTTCGCAAGATTTGTTGCTAGACGAGGATGCCCAAAAAATGTTTACTCCGACTTTGTCGGAGCTTCACGATCTTTACGAGCGGAATTCAAAGCATTTTTAGCTGAAGCATGCAATAGCACCCTCACTAAATACAGCCATCAAAGCTTAGAGTGACATTTCATACCCGCTGCGGCCCCTCACATGGGCGGTTTGGGGGAAGCTAGGATGAAAAGTTTCAAAACCAACCTTAAAAAAGGTTGCGTCCAACCACAAATATACTTTTGAAGAGTTCAGCACACTCTTATGCCGTATTGAGTCTTGTCTCAACTCACGACCACTAAGCCCCTCTTCTAACGAACCGTCTGACCTGGAGCCGCTTACTCCAGGTCATTTCCTAGTCAGCGGGCATCTTTTTGCCTCACCCGAAATCGATGTAAACGAAAGTCCTGCCTCAATCGTAAATCGATGGCAGAAACTGAAGGCCCTACACCAGACATTCTGTAGGAGATGGAAAATGGAATACCTCACCGAAATGCAGAAATGCATCAAGTGGATACATTCACAAACCAACTTAAACCTAGGAGACCTTGTCGTCGTTAAAGAGGAAAACCTGTCACCAAACGAATGGAGATTGGGGAGAATAGTCAAGCTACACCCAGGTTCCGACAACCGAGTAAGGGTAGTCGACATCGAAACAGCTAAGGGAGAAATCAGAAGGCCAATTGCAAAATTGGTCCTACTTCCGCCCTACAACGAAAATAGCACCACCTCGCAAAAAAAACCATCTATTCCACTTCTCTTCACCCTGCATCATCCCAAATCTCAAATCGCAAATAATGTAGCTACAGAGTTTCTAAATACAAATAATTTTGAAAGCACATGGTTAAACATGCGTACCTACAGGAAGTTCTTTGGTTATAGCATAAGCATCATTACAAACGGCGATTATATCACTGAGATATATTAAAACAACAAAAAGGTGATAGTTCTTACCCAGGAGCCCTGGGTCGATCTGGTAACACGGAACCGACCATCTCAGACCCTTTAACAGGTGATCAAAGTCATACATTCAAAATATATAGAAATGGCGAAATTGGTTCTAATTTTCTAAGTTTGAGCTGTGAATTTTTAAATTATTACCTTGTTGATACCCACGCAAGAACCCCATTGACAAAAAAACCCGATTTAATTCAAAATATATTTCCTTCAAGTATTTATATCTACCTTCGTTCTTATAGTGCACCCGATGAAGCCGTATTCAAAAGTAAACAACATCTGCTATTTTTATACGACATTTCTCTAATAATTAATTAAATCAATTATTAGAGAAATTTTTATTGGAGTACTTAATGAACTTCGTATTAGACATCTACATGAGTTGATTCAAACTTCTAGCCAAATAGAGTACAGTAGATTTGAATTTTCTATTTTATATACAAAACACTCAGCGTTTTGAATTTTTTAATTTATAAATATTCATTTTGGTTTAAATTTTTTGCCTTCAAATGGAAGAATGTGAATGAATGAATAAGAACCATTCAAACTCATTTTGGTTATAGTTTTTGCTACAAACAAGTGTTTTCGTATTTTAATAGGAACGCAGCATTACATACATACATATATATGTACGTTTGTACAAATGTAAATAAAAAAATATTTCTGGATATTCATAAACAAAATTTGTCATTTACTTCAATTCTATTTATCTTCACATTGTTTGAATATTGTTATGACGACATCCATATCAGAACAATATTCACTCAAACTCAAAAAAATTTGAAGGTAAACTCATTCATTGGTTTTTTATATGAGTAATTCATATTCCGTTTTGAATGAATTCATGCCGCCCTCTACTTTGTATGCATGAAAAATTGTATTGTAGGGATTCAAATTAATAAAATCAATGTTTTTGCTCGACGTTCGAATTTATTCTGTTTTCTATAAATTCAAATATTTTCATTCAACCGACGTTAAGATAATTGTTCTTATTTTCTAATTTGCTGCTTAATTTGCTTAATTGCTTAATTTTTTTCTACAATTCCTATCAAACGAAGGCAAAACCAGAAATGAAGTTTCATTAACTATGTGGTAGTTTAAATCTACACTGCAGTCTCTTATAATCTTGTGAACTAAAGGAACATAAAGAACTTTTCTTTCCGACCGCTTAACACCTGAAACATAACGAAATTTGAGTTTCCTTTTTAATGTGTCTTATTGGAGCGTATTATCCACTGGCGCATATTGGGAAACATTTTTTTGTGTCAAAAAACCAGTCTACTCTTCACTCGCTGCTCACTCGCTTATGATTTTCGTTGTGACACGATTTTGTTTTAATTTTTGTGAAGTTTCTTACAAAACTTACGATTGCTATAAAAAAACGCACCAAGCACTAAACTCTAAAATTTTCGCGTTTTTGAATAAAGAAAAGAACTAAATTTAGTGCGAAAAGCACCAATTTGGCAACAGTGATAAAGTATAACACTAATAATTTAATAATTACTACAAACTCACCACGTGCCAAATCCATTAAAGCCGGTGGAGGTACCTGACTGGCCTCCTCCAGCACAGAAATTAGATCGCGTGCCTGTTCTCCATTGTCATGAGTGACTAAAGTATAAGCTGTGCCTAATTGCTGGCAACGACCAGTACGTCCAATACGATATACATAGTTTTCAGATGAGTTTGGATAATCGTAATTGATGACATACAGCAAACCTTCTACATCAGGGCCACGGGAGGCCACATCGGTGGAAATTAAAATATTCGATTTGCCGTTGCGAAAATCTTTCAAAACTGAATCATGTTCAGGCTGGGACTTATCACAGTGACTGGAAGTGGTGGTGTGGCCTGCGTTGCGAAATATTTGCAATATTTCTGCGACCTTTATCGTAGTTTCGACGAATATAATAATCTTGTTGTTGTTGTTAGTAGCATTATTAGTGGTAGGTACTGCTTCTTTCAGCAACTTGATAACCCGTTGTGGCTTCTCGGATTCTTGACAAATTTCTACAATTTGTCGAATATTGTGATGAGGTGATAAGTTCATCGATCCAGTGTTTGTAGAAATATAACCCTTTAATAAATCACCGGCCGGTGCCTGTGCTTCCTTGGGCCAAGTTGCGGACCACATTACCACTTGACGATCGGGTCTAATTTGCTCTATTATTTTACGTATTTGTGGCTCGAAACCCATGTCCAGCATGCGATTGGCTGCGTCCAATACCAAATAGGTACAACATTGCAAGTTAGTGTTCTGATGCTCTAAGAAATCGATTGGTCGGTCTGGTGTGGTTTCTGGATGTCCCGTTCAGTTTCCTACAATACGAATCTGAAAATGAAAATAATGAATTGAATAGCACTAATAATTTAACAATTACTACAAACCATGATAAAAATATTTATAAGGTACAATCGCTGAGAGCCAGCTTTAGAAATTTTGACGTTTGCTAGCATTTTTGAAATTTTCTCTCGCCATTTGTTTCTTTTTTTTTCACTCAAACCAAATAAATATATTTCTGTAGAAAGAAAAAGTTTGAATGTGCATACATACATATGTATGTTAAATCGAAGATTTTGGCATACATTTAAAGATATTGTACCCTAAAGGCACTGTACTTTTCCAAAGAACCATCTTGTGCTTATATTAAGTGAAGTGATGTGGCAAAAAATTAGCCGAGCATATTTAGGGTAGGGCTGCCAGATATTTCTGTTGCCAAAACGGGACACTTTAGGGAGGGCCTCTCGCTCCCTTCTCTTTCATTTCGACGTGCGAAAGGATGTAGTGAAATTTAATTTTGACAGACAAGAACAAAAACATAAAAACATGAGATCATTACAACGTACGCCAACAAAACAAAACAACTTATCACACCTAAAGCACAGAGAATTTTTCACAATGCATGAACCTTTTTTATTCTCTATAAAAGTACAGTTTATACTAAATATATGAAAAAACATAAAAATAAAATTGTTAAACTTTGTGCTAAACTCGGGAAAATTCAATAAATATGCCTACAAATTTGCAACATTCTAATCAGACTTTTTATAAAAATTTTTAAAATGAAGTTTTGCAGTCCATTAAATTTTAGTTGATTTTTGGTATTGTCTTTACTGAGAGTTTCTTCCATACAAACTATGCTCTATAATTCTTTTTATATGTCAACAAAAAAAATAAATGCTAAAAATCAACTAAATTTACTGGCAACTTCAGACTTGCACTTTATTAATTGGCTCAGAAGCTACATTTTCAAAATTTTTCAAAAAGATCTGATTAGAAATTGTGATCTGATGAAAGAGCCTCCGAGCCAATAATTTTGTATGACACTGTACTTATAAGTACTCTAGGTTTCATGAAAGTAAAAAATTTAAGTACAAGATAACATTAAAATCTCTGTCATATTTTTCGTTTCTGTGAACTTGTTTCAAAACTCCTGTCTTTTCCTTAATATAATTGTAAAACTCTGTTCACGTCATTTTGAACGTAGTTAGGTACATATACTACTCATCAACTATTGCTTGTGCAAAGTTAAGTTCAACTATCTTCAAATTAAACCGGTGCACTGAGAAGAAGAAAATACGCATATGAATGAGCACCAACCCACCTCGTAATACATTTAAGTATACAAATTTTAGTATTTAGTATAGAAATATTCAATTCAATTACGCCCATATTAAAATGAAGCGATTTGCAATTACCGATTGCTTTTTCATAATTAAGTTAAAAAAATATTTAAATTCCATGCTGGTTGTAATCGGAATTGAACCCTGACCCTCTGGAAAATAACAAATTGTGGCAAGCATCTTCGCGCACTCAGCTACAGCCAGACATGTAAATGTGCATTTAAATGTTGAGTGTGAATCAACACCACGCGTGCGTGTTATGAAAGTATTATTTTTAAATACGAACATTTTTAAATGATAATCAAATAGAAAATATTCATGTTTACTATGCGTTATTTCCCTCAGTGAATTCATAACATTTTTCTGAATATTACAACGCGTTTTTTCTCTTAGTGTAGTGATTTTTGAACTTTTATTCAAATTTGTGCAATCGAATCAAAAACCGGGACATTAAAACGAAACGCGGGACATTTTAAGGTTGGACCGGGACACCGGGACAAATAGTCTAAAACCGGGACATGTCCGGGAAAACCGGGACGTCTGGCAGCCCTAACTTAGGGGCAATTTGGCAAATCCCTTTTCATGACACCACAAACATCGATCCATTTTTTCCTTTATACGGTAATTACGGTAACTTAAAAAGCTTCATATTGCTTTGCTTGCAGAGGACAACGGAGTTTTCGCAGCCGTTAAAGCAGCAACTCATTTTTCTTCTCTAAATTTTTAAGTTTTCACACATTTGAATAAAAAAATTTTCAAATCATAAAATTTCATTTGTTTATTTCGAATTTATTTGACATTTGAATCATTTCGAGAGAGAAAACTCAAAATGCTAGCAAACGTCAAAAAAACCCAATGGCGGACGAATTGAGCGAGCGGTTTTACCTTTAAATATTTGTATCATGCTACAAACTTACCACGTGCCAAATCTAGAATGAAATTTTCAGTCATTCAGGAAGTTATTGCTGTGTCAAAACTTTGACATATGGTACCAGCTCAAAGTTTGACATACGTGATTGGGCGAAATACGAGCCTTCATAAATGTAAGGCAAGCAGCACCATCTGGCTGTCAGGTGCACAACTTGATTTTAAACTCCGACAAAAAGATGTATTTTGTGGTGCATGCTGTACAGTGTTGTCGGGTGATTGTAGTGAGAAAGCGTCAGTTTGGTTATCAAAAAGCGCCTTTTGCATGTAAAAATCGTCAACATGTAAAATTTTAATAAACAGAACCAGGAAGCCTTTTGTTTTTTTTTTCATTTATGCTAGCTTCTGATTGCTGTATATAAGAATAAAAAGAAAAGTTTTACTTATCTGTACGAATTTTTAAAAATTCGCATTTCCTTTAACAAAATATTTTTTATTGGAATAAAATCACAGTTTATTCTTCATTTTTTTTTCTTCTAAAACTGCAACTTAACTATGTGCATTAAAAACTGTTCATACTTACTTAGTTCTACCTGGCAACACTGATGTTGTACTATTTACTGGCTTAGCCCTGTCTCGAACCCATAGTGAGGAAATTTTCATTCGCCGTGCCAGGCCAAGTGGTGAAACTCTCCACAAAACCACAAATGGCACCTTTTACGAAATTACAAATTTCACGGTGTGTTCAGGGAAACAGTGATCGGACGATTTGTATTACGTAAAGGTATGTTCGATGCAAAAGCAAAGTGCAACAAATGAAATAAAATCTTATACCGATAGTCGCCTTACACAGGTCTCTTTTGTACCCAAACCCGAAACCTTGCGCTCAAATGCATAGAAAATAAAGAAGACATTAATCGCTTTATAAATTGAAACTTTTTTATAAAAACGCCACTTTGTAGAGCTCTGTAGGTCTATTTATTTTTGAAGAGTAACACCATTAGTCTATACTTAATACCGCACAACTACGCGGGGACCGAAAGTCTGAATTGGCCCAGTTTAGTACCTCGCCAAGTCAAAACAAATTAAATAAATACACAAATAGTATATATATATATATATATGTACATAAGTATATCACACGTATATATAAAATGTGCTTTCACGAGACATACAGGCATACATATATTCGCCACTTGCCACCCAATCCAAAAATAATAGTACGTAATTTTTTACACCTACGGTCATAACGACGAGAAACATTTACCGAATGACTCGTTTCTCGGCCAAACGCGCTCAGGCGGAAGAACGCCCCGATAAATTTACGGTTTTATGCCGGTTATGCGGCGAAGCTCATGGCATTCGACTATGCCCCCTTTACCGCGGCAAAGCGGTCGAAGCAAGGTTGCGTGCAGTCCTGCTGCATAAATATTGCCCAAACTGCCTCTCGCCGTTCCACCGCCTCGACATGTGCAGCAGCAAGGATTGATGCCACAGATGTCGCGAAAAGCATCACACCTCGCTTCATCTAGATGACTGCGAAGACCGAAGGCAACCAGCGCACGCGATCAACGATCGAAGTCGTGGGCGCAGCAGGTCGAAGAGGAGGAATTGGAGGGGTTAGAGAGGATCGACTCTTCCCCACATGAGCGAGAAGAGCGCAACTCGCGAACTGACACCCTCAGACAATTAGACCAGTTACCACCAGGCGCGGGCGACGCGGAAACTCGTCCTTTCCGCGGAAACTCGTTCTTTCCGCTCGCAAACGCGTCCACAACACAACTGGCGACAACACGGCGGCGCGAAAACAAGTCCTCTCCGCCCGTCATCACGATCACAGCGTAAGCAGCAACGACGCGACGGCGCGGAAACTCGTCCTTTCCGCGGAAACTCGTTCTTTCCGCTCGCAAACGCGTCCACAACACAACTGGCGACAACACGGCGGCGCGAAAACAAGTCCTCTCCGCCCGTCATCACGATCACAGCGTAAGCAGCAACGACGCGACGGCGCGGAAACTCGTCCTTTCCGCTCGTCTAAGCGATCGTCCAGACTACGAAAATCAACACCATACCGCAAAAACCGCTCCGACGAGAACAAAAATAGTAATCGTGCCCTACAACACGTTCCACCTACCGGCTTCCGAACAGGCCGCCTAACGCACAGTGCAATACCAACGCCAATTATTCGTGCGCTTATACCTATCGCGCCGACCGCAATAGTGAGGATTGAAGCAAGGGGCCGCCTTCATTTGGTCCGCGCAATGATTGACCCTTGCGCACCGAACTCGTTGGTTGATTCGGAACTAGTGAGAGATCTCCAGCTGGAACGCAATGGATCCGGACGACTTCAGCGTTGCACGATCGCCATGCGAGGAAGTTACGGCAGCTCCGACCGGATTACGACGCAAGCGGTTGTGCTGGACCACCACATATGTATGAGTCCACCGTCGAACGTGGACCATAAGGTCGCGGCGCCTTTCCAGTTCATGCGCTTGGCGGATCCGCGAATCTTCCGCGCGTCACCAATACGCCTCACACTGGGCCTCGATTTGCATGCGCAGATGATGGTGAGCGGGACCCCCCTCCCCCCATCCACCGTGGGTGGTCGCCTGGTCAGGCGACCATATACGGTCTGGTTATTTCGGGAGCCTGCCAGCCATAAACGTAGAGATTAAGAAAACAAAACCATACATACACACACACAGACCTTAAAATTTAAATAAAAAAGTGCATTGAAATTCCAAACCACGTCTGTTCCAATTAACAATGTCCTTTTCTAGACAGCCTCAGATGAGCAGGTCGCGACGAAAGCGTGGGCGAATAAGCAGACCCGCGCAGTACAAAATCCGCGCTGCATATTATAGTTAGTCCTTAAGACTTTCCTCACGTGCGTGTGAAGGTTGAGACGCGACTCCTTTTTTCTCACAGCTTGCTTACCGCAAGGGGCCGGTATGTTTAGGTCCGCGACCTTAATATATTGCACCACCCTAATACGCGTTTTGTCACTTGATGTAAGAGCACACAAACACATATGTAAGTTCCGACTAACTTTCCAGCCGCTAACAATAGGCCCCACTGTACGGTGACTTAGTTGAGGGGACAATTAACGAAAGTTACTGTGCGGTGGGCTACATCCCTTTTCGTTTGTTAGCACTTTTTCACTTCTTAGAAGACCGTCTGAAAGGAGATATCTCAGCTGTCACACCTCGTGTGGTAAGCAAATTATTGTGTATCAAAATATTTAAACGCACAGATAACTACAAATAAAACGACCTTTGATTTCAATGTACTAAAACCACTGTTTCTTTTATTTCTTCTTAATTTTCGTTACATTACCTTTACGCTGGTGCGTTCCATCTTCGTGCGACGCCACCTGCGTAAATAGGTGCTGAGGAGTTTATAACGACAAAAATGAGTAGTTTGATTATTAATGCTGAGGAGTTTATAACGACAACAATGAGTAGTTTGTTTATTAGCACTGAGGACTTGCTAATGACAACAATGAGTACTACATTCATTAGCACTAATGTGTTTATAAAAACGAAAATAAGCAGTTTGGTAGTTTCTAGAGCAGAGCAGATATATTTTTCATTAATCAAAGTTTTCAATTAGTAAGAAGAGGTAAAATATTATACCGACAAGGGAAAAGTGCTCAGTTTTATCCCATCGCCTGAACAAAAATGAGTATTTTAATAAGCACTTTTGTAATTAGTGATAATGATAAAATGAGCACTTATTTGATGCTCAGCTGTCTTAGGTTAGGTTAGGTTAGGTTAGAGTGGCTGCCCGCGGAGAGCGCGGAGCACACGATGGCTGGAAAAGCCCGTTGTGATACCACTGGCCGAAGCCATTTGTTTATTTCCCTCCCTTAGTAGTTGAACCACCGAGTGCGTTTTATATAGCACAAAAAGTCGAGAACGTTCGCCGAGTTCAAATCGGCTAAACAGTCTACAAAGTACTTGTTGAAGAATTGGTTGCGCATGTTGGCCAGCACGGGACAATGGAAGAGATAGTGTTCGATGGTCTCCACCTCCTCCTCGTCCCTGCAACTGCGACAGAAATCGTTGGTGAGGTATCCTAACCTCTTTCCGTGTGTGCCCATCAGGCAGTGTCCGGTAATTACCGCGACTACTAATCTGAGAGAGGATGGGTCCAGTCGGGAGAGAGCTATGGATCGCTTTACATCAATCTTTGGCCATATTTGCCTGGTAGTATGACAGGTGATTTCCACAGCCCATCTTATATTTACCTCCTCAACGAGTTTCGCCTTTAGTCTGTGTTTGCAGGAGGTTAGAGGTATGCCCGCATTCCGAGCAGAATTGACTACATATATTTCCGTCCCCCTCCTTTCCAGCTCGTCGGCTAGGCAGTTGCCAGGGATGTCCCTGTGTCCAGGGACCCATACAACAGTCAAGGAGCATTTTGATGCCAGCAGGTTGAGAGTCTTCCTGCATTCGATGGCTACTTTGGATGTTGCTTCGTTAGAATTGAGAGATTTGATAGCAGCCTGGCTGTCAGAATAGATAGAGATAGGCCGTCGTGGAGGGGGGAGGTTATAAGCCACCGAGCCGCCTCCATTATGACGTTTAATTCCGCTTGAAAAACGCTGCAATGGCCCGGTAAGCGAAAATTGAGATTTAGCGAGAGTTCGCCAGAGTAGATCCCGCTACCCACTCTTTTGTTAAGCTTGGAACCATCTGTATATATGGCCGTGGACCCTGGGTTCAGGTCTGTGGCCCTTTCCCACTCGTTCCTCTCTGGGATTCTTGTGGAGAATTTGTTATCTAAACAGAGAAGTGGAGTGGTATAATATATTTGTCGTAGATTATCCGGTAGAGTTTCAAGTACTTTTGCGAATCTGAGGTCTCTCCACGGCTGGATTGTATTTAGCCTAGCCGCCCTGCAGCCGGCCTGAAATTTGCCGTAGAGATCCACAGGTGGAAGATTTAAGATTATTTCCAGAGATTTGGTGGGTGTGGTGGGCAGGGCCCCCGTGACGAGCGTGGCAGCCGTCCTCTGCATATGGTGTTGTTTAGCGCAGGAGACCATACGGTGACCCCGTAGAAANCCGCTACCCACTCTTTTGTTAAGCTTGGAACCATCTGTATATATGGCCGTGGACCCTGGGTTCAGGTCTGTGGCCCTTTCCCACTCGTTCCTCTCTGGGATTCTTGTGGAGAATTTGTTATCTAAACAGAGAAGTGGAGTGGTATAATATATTTGTCGTAGATTATCCGGTAGAGTTTCAAGTACTTTTGCGAATCTGAGGTCTCTCCACGGCTGGATTGTAGTTATTTAGCCTAGCCGCCCTGCAGCCGGCCTGAAATTTGCCGTAGAGATCCACAGGTGGAAGATTTAAGATTATTTCCAGAGATTTGGTGGGTGTGGTGGGCAGGGCCCCCGTGACGAGCGTGGCAGCCGTCCTCTGCATATGGTGTTGTTTAGCGCAGGAGACCATACGGTGACCCCGTAGAAAAGGATGGGTCCTATCACAGCTGTGTACATCCAGTGTACTATATGTGGTTTATTCCCCATTTTTTGCTTATAGCCGCCTTGCAGGCATACAGGGCAGTATTGGCCTTTCTTTAGCGATCTTCAATGTTTCGCTTAAAGTCCAGCTTCCTGTCCAGAATAACACCAAGGTATTTCACCTCGGTTGAGAGAGCAAGTGCCACCCTGTTTAGGGTGGGAGGTTTAAATAAGGAAGTTTTATACTTCCTTGTGAAAAGTACCATTTCTGTCTTGGCAGGATTGACACTAAGTCCACATTCCTTGGACCAGATGTTTACCAGACCTAGTGCGTTTTCCAATAACTCACTGAGGACCTGAAGATGTTTGCCCGTTGCAACGATTGCTATGTCATCGGCGTACGCTATGACTTGACAACCGGTGCTCATAAGGCTTAGAATTATGGTGTTCACTGTTAGATTCCAGAGTAGAGGGGAGAGAACGCCCCTTTGGTGGTGCCTCTGGTCGCATACTTTGTAAAGGAACCATCCCCCAGTTCTGATAGAATAGTTCTCTTTCCGAGAAGGACCTCAACAAAATCCACCAGACCTCGCTGCACCCCCGCCCTGAGAAGGGAGTTAACAACAGACTTCGGGTAGATGTTGTTGAAAGCACCCTCGATATCGAGAAAAACTCCGAGCGTGTATTCCGTTAAGGCCAATCCTTTTTCAATCGTCGCTACGATTTCATGGAGTGTTGTCTCCACGGATTTCCCCTTAGAATATGCATGCTGATTCAAAAAGAGGCTGTCAGCTTTAATATTCCGTCGAATATATTCGTCGATGAGCCTCTCTAGAGTTTGAGAAAGAACAAGGTGAGGCTTATAAGCCTGAAATCCTTCGGTTTCACATGTGCGGCCTTGCCTCCTTTTGGTATGAATACAACCTTTGCCTTTATTTATTTATTTCAAAAGTCAATAAACTACAAAGGTTCTTACTGACTAAAACGATACAGAGAACTAAAGTGCAGAAGGCACTATAAAATAGNAAAGTGCAGAAGGCACTAAAATAAAATTGAATTCAATAAACTATAAAATATATTCTTGGGCAAAGAAAAATCAAGCAAAATAGAATTCGAAATCTCGTTAAGTTCTCGAAGTGCACGCACTTTCTTGCGTAATTCGTACTTAGGGCCTTGAGGTAAAAGGGAAGATTAAAACTAAGTGTTCTCGCAGGAATAAGAAATTGAATAGCAAGCAGTAATGCGGGGCAATCGATTTCACCACTTACCAAGCCACGCACAAAAGACAAGGAAATAATAGTCCTTCTGCTTTCGAGGGACTTAAGGTTAATCAAAAGGAGGCGGGAATTGTACGGAGGGACGGTAGTGGAGAAACTGAGGGAAGAAAGGGCATATTTAAGGAAAACTTTTTGAATACGCTCAATTCTATCGATGGCAAATTTATGATGAGGTCTCCAGATGAGTGCTGCATATTCA
>NW_016157454.1:128554-129767 GCF_001687245.7 Rhagoletis zephyria
AGCTTTGGACGAACAAAAGACGTGTAGAGTAATTTCAGAGTGTAGGGATCAGTAAATTACAACTATTTCGACGAACAAATCCCAACGCAGCATATGATTTAGATATAATAAAATTGATGTGGTTATTGAATAAAAAAGACGCATCGAAAATTACACCAAGGTCTTTGATCTCAGAAACTGACTGAAGGGGAGTACCAAAGATACTGTATGACGTTTGCACATCGTTACGTAGTTTGGAAAACGTTACGTGATAACACTTGCTAATATTGAGATGTAGGCGAGACCGACAAAACCATAAGTACAATCTATTTACATATATCTAATTGACCCTAGAAGCATCTTCAGAACTCTTAATCGAAGAAAAAACTTTTAGGTCATCCGCGTAAAGCAAGAACCTAGAGAACGAAAAACAGCTGCCTAATTTAATTAATAAAAAGAACAAAGAGTAAAGGTCCTAAGATGCTACCCTGTGGTACGCCAGATGATGCAGTAAATGGAGTAGAAGATACCCCCTCGATTGAGACCACGCAGCACCTATTACTTAAATAAGAATTCAGCCACTTCAGGAATATAGAGTATAAACCCATCGTGGCAAGCTTGCGCAACAGAATGCAATGGGATACTTTGTCGAATGCCTTGGAAAAGTCAGTGTATATACAATCAACTTTGAGCCCAGAAGAAAACGTGTCAATGCAGTACCATTAGGTTAGTAAGCGTAGACCGTCCAGCGACAAAGCCATGCTGGTGAGGTGAAATTAAACTCTTAACGGCAAAGTACATTTTTTCCTTCACTATACTTTCGAACAGTTTAGAAATTGTAGACAGCTTGGAGATAGGCCTATAGTTAGTAACATCATTCTTTTTGCCACTTTTGAAAATTGGGGTAATAGTGGTTACTTTCCAGTTATCCAAAAAAACTACAGTACGTAGTGAGGTGTTGAAAATAAATTTAATAGGTGGTATTAGCGGTCGAACTTTGACGTCGGCTGGCCATAGCGCAGGATCTAGAACCTTGCCGAGGAGCGTAGTTGAGACACCAAGCTTAAAATTAATCCTTCTTAGCTTGTTAATATCAGTTTCTTTTTTAATGAGGGGGAAGCAGGCAATTTGGCCGCTATCAATTGCGGCGTTTCTCGCTACATAGGCTATGATATTTTCGGCACTGACAGTAGATTTGAAGGACGACAGATGGATCCAGGTTTTGGATGCGACA
>NW_016157454.1:129826-139980 GCF_001687245.7 Rhagoletis zephyria
CTTAAAATTAATCTTTCTTAGCTTGTTAATATCAGTTTCTTTTTTAATGAGGGGGAAGCAGGCAATTTGGCCGCTATCAATTGCGGCGTTTCTCGCTACATAGGCTATGATATTTTCGGCACTGACAGTAGATTTGAAGGACGACAGATGGATCCAGGTTTTGGATGCGACAACGCCGAGATCCGTGCTTTTGTTGACACCAATTACTACGTCACTGGTAGTCTGCTTTTTGGACTTTTTTCTTTGCATTCGTGTCCACTGTGCAGGCGATTCCAAATTAGCTTCAGCCGGCGGGAGTGACAGAGCATCAGCGTTTAGTTGAGAATGTACATAACTAACATCATCAGTGGTAGTAGCAGCAGCCGAATTAGTAGCAGAGGCAGAATTAGAGACAGCATCAGCATACGAGAGTGGTCCCTTAGTAGTAGCCGACATTAATGTTGTCACGCCGACATTGATGTTTCCGATACCGACGCAAGCAGAGTTGGCAGTAGTCTTAGTGGTTGCTATTGTTGATGTAGTCACACTGATAGGCTTAGGCGCACAGAGAGAAACAACGGGGATGACACCAGCGGGGCTAAGAGAGCGAAGAGAATTTGAACGAGTTGTAGTTTTCGAAGATGCGTTGTTGGTAGTTTGAAACTTAGCGTCGGTACACTTGTTGATGTCGCGAGACGCCTTGATTAAATTAGCAAGAGAGGAGAACGCCGACAGCAACTCATCAAAGCGAAATTTACTTTACAGGGAGCGAACTTCAGCTTCAAGTGATTCTGTCTGTTTGACGAGTGACAAATTGTCTTCACGCAGAGAATTGACTGCAGCAACCATGCGAGTATTTTCTTCTTTAAGAGCGGTGATTTCGTTTAGTGCTGCCTCTAAAGCAATTGATTGCTTAGATGTATGTTGCTTGACCAACTTGATTAGCTCACTATGCTCTATATTATTAGCATTACACTCATTCGTGTTGTTGGGTGGTGGAGGCAAACGAAGATAATGACGCCGGTCGGCAACACACCGATTACAGTGAAATTGCTTACCCGTTTTTAGCAAAAACTCAAGATCAGCTGGCAGAAGGTTAACACAGCTTAGATGAAAAAGCTCATTGCACTCATTGCACTGCACTTTATCTTGTGCCCGCTCTACCTTATTTGCACATACATACGGCATTGTTAGTACAAAAATAGCAGGCAAAAATATTAAATATTACGTATTAGAGTCACTGTCTCAAATAGAAACGCACACAATTTCTGCTTTCTGATAGTTTATGTACACATGTATGTTGTCACTCATTTTACGAATTAGAGTTAGCAGGAAAAAAGAAACAACAACTATGGAAACGACCAGAGAACGTAGAATAAACGCGTCCACGCGCAACGACAGTTCAATAGGAATTTGTCCACTCGTGCGGTATGTGAGTCACTGTTAGGCAGGCTGTAAAAATCTTAGAAAGCATGGGACACAGTATGTCCTTAGCTTCCTGTAGTTGAGCGGGAAAGATTCCGTCAAGGCCAGGAGATTTGTAGGGCTGAAAGGACATTAAAGCCCATTCCACCCTCTCCTCACTTACAATGTCCCCAACGGTATCACCCAGAGACAAGTAGGTCCTAGGACCGGGCGAAAAATCTGAGGTGTCATCTGAGCAGCCCGGGAAGTGAGTGCTCATAAAGACCTCCAGCATTTCGCTACATGATGTCGTCCAGTCACCGTTAGGCTTCTGGATAGAGTTCAAATTTGAAGAGAATTTCGACAGAACTCTCCTCAGCCTGTTCGCTTCAGAGTTCTCTGCTATGTTGTCGCAGAACTTTTGCCAAGATTCGCGTTTCGCCCTCTTTATGGCTTTCTTGAAAGCATTCAGTGCGTCTTTGTATGGTTGCCAAGGACCTGTTCGTTTAGCTTGATTGAAGAGCCTCCTGCTGCTCTTCCTCAGTGCTGAAATCTCAGGATTCCACCACTGGGGTTTCTTTTTGCCCTTCGGGAGGGTGCTTGGGCAAGAGGCTTTGAAAGCAGCATTACAGGCATTTGTCATAAAGTTCACTGCTTCATCAATTTTTGACGATGAATCCAGCTCACCGAGAGAAACAACCTTCGTATTCGAGAGACTCGCTTCATCAGATCTTAACGATAATCAGGACTTATCGTGAGAAGCGTATCTGTGTAGAGAGACCGACAGCGTATTTTTATACTTTGCCCAGTCGGTTCGCTTCTTGTTCCTGTATGCCGTTAAAGGAGCGGGATCAAAATTGAGCTTAAAGCTAATGTAGAGATGGTCAGAGAAAGAGTATTCTTTGGACACCTGCCAGTCCCTTATCTGATCAGACAAACCGCTCGAAACAAGGGTGATGTCCAGCACTTCGCTTCTAACAGAGGTCACAAAAGTGGGGTCGCGCCCGCGGTTACTTACAGTAAGATTATATAAAAGAACAAAGTCAAGTAAACACTCACCTCGAGAGTTGGTGTCGGTTGAGCCCTAGATCGTGTTATGCGATTTAGAGTCTGTCCCTATTATGACCGGGAGTTTCCTGCGATTTGCTTCCTTCACAGCTTCTTCCAGTCTGTAGGGTGGAAAAACATGGCTGTCGTGGGCCATGTAGGATGTTGCCAGCCAGATAACGCTCTCCTTCAGCTGGACGCTGATGCAGACAGTGTCCTCGACGCTGTATTGGCAGAGTAAAAAATAAGAATATACTTTTTAATCAGAATGCAAGCTCTGATCCTACCTGCTACTGGAGCTGTTACAACCTGGTAGGCATCAGAGTTCAGTCCGCAAACCTTGTTGCTAACGATCCAAGGCTCTTGGACTAGAATCAAGTCCTCAGCTCTATTGCTGAGGCGAAGACGAAGGGCAGCCGAGGCGGCCTTGGAATGGTGCAGATTAATTTATAGGATCTGCACAATCCTCAGAGTCGGTGATGTCCATCGCTTCTAGTTCCTGCCGTTCGGCGGCGGCATTGACTGTGACATCATTAACCTCCTCCTCCAGTTCGGAGTCAAGAAGCTGGTCCTCATTCAGCATTGCCCACCGGCTGTATACCGACCCTACGTAGGCAGATACTGAGCTCATGTCGCTCTCAGTATCCGACGCCGTATCCGGTACACCCGTTGGTAGATCCCCACTCGTCCACTCGTGGTGTTTCCTGTGGACCCCGCGCTGCCTGCCACCGATGCCCACACAGAGGTGCCAGGTCCGCTCGAGGCTTTGTCTGTATTGTTGGCCCCTTCGTCGGTAGAGTTATCGGGAGGAGCGGGTCCACTCGAGGCGTTGCCCGCCTCCTCCCCTTGTTGGTCCGATTTCCTGTGGATTTTTACCGTGATGGAATAAAATCCGTAGCTTATTACTCTACCACAACCCTCGAGAACTGGGACGGAAGCATCGGTGATGACAAAGCCAACAAAATTCTGCTTCCCAATGGTCTCGCCAACTCGGACTATCCTCCAATCACTTTTGGGCAGTCCTTCGTTGCCCAGTCGGATAAAGTGAAGAATCTCCTCCGGATTTGATGGTTCAGCTGCGACCCAGGCCCAGGCTCGCTGCCTGTTAGGGATTTCATCCCTGTGAACAACAACTAAGTCTGCCCCGGGCCACAGCTGTCCAACCGTGGAGATCGCTTCCTTGTAAAGCCGGACCGCGCGTTCATCTGCACGGGCCACCAGCTTTACCCGCCCCTGATGCCACCAAGCATCATGGACGACTGGCGCAGGGCCGGGATACTATACACCCTGCATAGACCTATCAGTACGGGCTTCCAATTGTCCGTGCAGATGTGGCCGACCGGATGGCCCTGGTCCAACACCGCCAGCGTGAGGTGCTGTTTGGCGGCCTCGCTGAATGGCTTCGTGGTGAACACGGCCATGGACGGACGGTCAGAGGGAGGGGAAGTCCTATGCCGTTTGGATCCACCCGCGGTGTCGTCCAGAGAACGTTGTCTCTTTTGGCCTAGGTCCTTCCGTGGGTTCCCCTTAGTGGATGTTTTGTCCTTACCGCCCTTCCCGGAGGATTGCTTATCGCTGGCGGCGAAGACTTCCATTGCCCACTTGAGGGAGGCCTTTTGTTCCTCCGTCAGCTGGTCGTGTGGAATGACGCCCAGTCTCTTAATAACCTTAAGGGCTGCCCTTCGGTCGCGCTGAGCCCTGACGGAGGGCGGAATTATTTTCGCTGGTTTGGAGCAGCTGGGGCGCCGATCCAGGTCGTTTGCCCCGATTGTTGTTTAACTCGCAGGAGTAGNTTTTCGCTGCTTTGGAGCAGCTGGGGCGCCGATCCAGGTCGTTTGCCCCGATTGTTGTTTAACTCGCAGGAGTAAGCCCAGCTTGTCCGTGGAGGACTTGGGTTCGGTTACTACCCCCTGTGAGCTGGATGTGCCCGGGATGAGCGTGTAGAGAGGGGCTGTCCGCAGCTTCTCCACTGGCCCCACATTCCCTCGAGGGGTATAGTTTTGCCGGTATCGCTGGAAGAATGCTTTCCCTCTGGGGGCTTAGCATTCCCTCCAGATTCTGCGGGGAGCCGAATCTGTTTGGGCCGTGTAGGCCCTGTCTTCTGCGCCGTCGATACGGTTCCCGAGGTGGTGGCTTTATTGGACTTAACTTCGCCGTGTCCAGCGGCGGCACTACCCGTGCAGGGTTCCGAGGCTTCTTTTGTTATGTTCATCATCATCTGGTTCTTTGGCCGCCTACTAAGCAGAAGCCTTTCGGAAATGGGAAAGGGGGAAAAAATCGGCGACCATGGCAGAGCCCCATGCCGCAGCAAGTCCACCGTTACTCCCGGAGGCGGACAGGTATCCGGGAGGCGCCGTTAGAATACAGTCGGAAAACCCCCTGACTGCAAACCGTCCAATCGGCACGGTGGCGCATGACACCCTGAATTAGGGGGGCGTTTTATACCTACCGCCAGGTACCCCCTAGAAATGGCCTCAGAACCCTTCCGGCCCGCCACTGGCTGCGGTAGGAGAGTTTATACCTCGGCCTCAGCTAGGCCCCGCCTGCTTGCACCACTGCGGCAGAAGAGCAAGCCCATCCCGCCGCAGCGGAGCGAGCAACGATGCCCACTGCCCAGTCGGCACCCGCTTGGAGGGTATATCAAGGATGATTTTCGCCAACCTGCTCAGCTGTCTTGCAGGGAAAAATATTTTTCACGTAATTGAAACATTTCCATACATATAAAACGTACTCTATGGTACAACTGTCACAAACAAAAAGCAAACGTTTCTTTTTGGGGAAAATGATAGTGAATCTTACAATTTGTTTCTGACTATGTACAAAACTGTACAAATCCACAAATGATATGATAACCGATGAGCAAATGGTAATTGTTTTGTACAGTTTATTTTCGTACCCTGGCTATAAGTACGAGCTGCGAGCTTCTCGTTGCCTGCGAGGCATTGAGCAGGAGTTTGCTCGCTCGCTCGCTCGAGCTCCGAGTTTTTGCCTACCCTGGGCGTGACCCATCCCATGGGCGTGAAATTTTTAACAGATATAACTTCGGAACAACAGATCACATGAACTTTAAATTTGGTGTGAAGATCTATGATAAATGCTTATAGTAAGGTATATATAAATGAGTTTTTTGGAAGGGGCACATCCCACAGGCATGAAATTTTGTAGCAGCTTCAACTTCGGAACTTTAATTCACAAGAATATGAACTTTGGTATGAATGCATATCGATGGTAGGTGCTTATAGTAAGATTTGTATACATGAGTTTGTAAAATGGAACGTGGAGCATAGGCTTGGTAACTTGAACTTGGAATTAGGTATGCAGACATATGTATATATGGGAGGTGTTTAGAGTAATGTATATAAAAATAAATTTGTAAAGGGGGATAAATATGTTTAAAACTGTTTTTTTTTAACCTTACGGTCTTTAGACCATTTCGAAATGCAAAGATTAAATTGTTTTTTGATCCCGCGATGCTGTTAAACGAAAAATGTTCATTCATAATGAATAAAACTACGAAAAGTACAGCTATACTAAACCAGCTAAGCGTATAGGCAGTTAAACGGAATGTACCGTTGTTAATCCACCTAATCTTAATAATGAAACAAGATTTGTAGTACAGAAAATTATGACAAATATATAGCAGTTGAAGCACGACAAAGCTAAAGGTATGGTTCATAAGGATGACTTAATTTAACAGAAAGAAAATAGTTTGTCTCCTTTAATTTATGCTGAACTGAATATTTTTACTACTGTTTTATATTTTCATTTGTTTACCCCGAACGACGCACAGTGTTTCGACTATATCGAGGAAGGTAGAAAAAAGTCATGGTGACAGTTGATAAAAAAACCGGTTGGACTTAAAAAGGGAAAAGTAAAAGTCATAAATACCAAATACCGACTAATCAGTTTAGTTGCCTTTGGCGATTAACCCATTAAAAAAAGTGTTTCTTTTTCAACTGAAATCAATTATTTAAATGTCGTGGAATATTCATGTGAAGGTGTTTATCATTTATTTGGTACTTTCCAATTTTCTTACCAAAAAATTTACTTTGAAATTTAGATGCTAAATATTATTAGTACAAAATGTGTGAGT
The DNA here is from genome assembly GCF_001687245.7 of Rhagoletis zephyria. NCBI lineage: Eukaryota > Metazoa > Arthropoda > Insecta > Diptera > Tephritidae > Rhagoletis > Rhagoletis zephyria. Next base: position 136,350 of record NW_016157454.1, read on the forward strand.
ACCGGTCCGTCATGTCTTGAAATTAGACGAATGTTGTAGAGAATATTTTGTAGTTTTCGAATATATAATTTGATCTTTGCGCGCGACTTTACAAATATATATAATTTTTGATTTTCTAAATTTTTGATTTTCTGCTTCCTTTTGCATAATTTCGCGAAAAGAATTTTTCGAACAATGAAAAAATTTCACCAAATATTGGGAAAAAGCGAGTATTTATACCTAAATCATTTTATAGTATAACCTTTGTATTCTGAGAGTAGAAAGCAGGAAACAAAAATTAACAAAAAGTCCATCACATGTAATGACTGGGCCCACATTTTTTGTGAGTTTTGGACGTTATAGTGATCTAATCCTCCCCATATTTTATATCTAGGTTTTTATAATAAAATAAAGACTACAAACTAAATTTCATCGAAATCGGATGAGATTTAATGTTTCCGCCCAGAAGAGTAAAGGACGTGGCAATTATTCCGTCTTTGCGAAATTTCATAATCCTCTATTTCTAAGTAAAACTAGAGCACATGTTAAGTTTCAGTGAAATCGGTGCAGGTGTGCTATTATTTCCACCTACCTCCATATAGTCGAAACACTGCGCGACGTCGGGTGCTCTGCTAGTTTTTAATTTCACAATGATATGGAAAATTTTGATGATAATGAATTTCAATATTGACGTGGGTGAATCCAAATAGATTTTGTATTTATGTTATGTATGTACATATCACTTCAGTACTTCAATACTGTCATAACTCAAAAAACAGAAAACTCGAGAAAAACGGCATTCAAGTTTTGAATTTACATATATTCCCTGGGGAAATATTAATACATATTTTGTTCTAATGACTACTGGTAATAGTTACAGCTATGCAATTTTTACGCATCATAAGAAATAGGTAACGTTCATTTTTGCATATTTAATTCGATTTTTTGATTTTTTTGGATTATGACACTTTTCTAGNTTGAAATGTAATTTTTTTTACAAAAGTGCCATTTTGGCACTTTGTGCCAAATTGAAAAAATAACTACCATTTGAAGTAAAATAGGGACAAATGGCAGGGTTTGAGACAAGTTGGCATCCCTGCTTTTAATAAATTACAAATATAAAAATGTGAAATATCGAGGGCTTGAATTCATTAATACCATTAATAGTAGCATTAATATCACTGATGACAGTTAAAGCTTAGGTGGATTCTTATATCAGAATCTCATCTTTGTGAAAAGTGTGCAGATAGAGGGTATTATAGAATATAAGCCCTCGATGTTTAAAATATATACAAATTTTATTTCAACGTATACAAAAAATAAATCTACCTGCGTTACAGCACGGCGGGAGTGGGGGAAGGGGGCCGGGGGGGCCGCGGCGTAGCGTGACGTGGTGCGCGCGCCGGTCGGTCGCGGTACGCGGGGCGCGAGTGCGAGCGCGACGCGCGCGGTGTGCCGCGCTGACGGGGGCCGCCGCGAAGCTTAGCAAATTTAATGTTTGAAAGAGAAATAATGTCAATGGATTTTATTTCGTTTTTAAAAAGGTAATAATGTCAATTGACTTTATTTCGCACCAGGGTGGGAAATAAAGTAAATTGACCTTATTTCCATTGACCTTATTACCTGCCACCAAATATATATATTTCCCGGGATCCCGGACTTTTTAAGGTCTCAAAAATCCAGGAATTATTGGCAAGTAATCCAGGGATTTTCGGGATTTGTAATTTGCACTGATGGCAATAATTGAAACTCCTTTTCTTGATCAGTATTGGCTATATTTCTTTTTTTATTTAATAATTAATATTTTTTTTTATAAATGTACATATAACACCGCGCGATAGTAAATTTAAACACAAATATCAATATATTCGCGAAACCATGGGCCAAATATAGTAACATTGCGTTTCTAGTTTTTCACTCTGACCTCAGTAATTCGAAAATGATTTAAAAAATTCAGAAAAATGTGCTTAGAGAAGAAGTATGGGTATAAAATTAATGTGGAAATCCTGTAGAATTTAAACAGATTCAAGTTTCTAGTGCAGAAGGGCTGTTAAATATTGAAAATGTTATTTAAAAATGTTATCATTGAAATTCCGCAATATTTGTTCGAATTTCTTTCTTCTAACTTTGTCAGCTTAAAAACTACCTATTCGTCCTGGAGAATTCAAAAAATCTAAATTTTTTAGATTCTAAAGAAATTTCTTATTGCATTTGTTACTCATATTTTTATTCTAAATCGCATTGAATTTTTTATTAATTTTTGAAATTAATCATATCTTTAAAACTACAAAGTCATTAAAAATAAATCCTGCGGTCGGAGAGAAAAAATAAAAACGCCACTTTAAATAAAAAGGTAGGTTTCAAACCATGGTACAATAATTACAGATATTGTCTTCCTAGAGAGTTTTGCTTCACATCGAAATTCGTGCTCCCTTATTTTCATTTTGACGCAGTTCAATGCTGATTCTTTTACTTTTATTTGGCTTTGCTTTTCATTTTCGCTCAATTTAATTTTTACAATTTTTCAAAACAAAAGGAAAAACGTTTGAAATTAAGCGAGCCATACAAATTTTGAATTTAATTAAAATCAAATGTTTTTTTCCGGCTTTTGCAAATTGAATAACTTTTCTGTAAGATGTATTTGTCAATGTTATTGTGGGTTATTAACATTTAATTTTAATATTTTTATTGAGCTTTGTAACACGATTATTTTATTAGGAAAAATGGAAAAAGCAACAAAGTCTAAGCGGTAGAAGTTATAGCAGCTATTTTGGAGATCACCACATCTCCTCATCAGACTTCTTTTTTCTATACTTCAGCAGGGATCGAACCCGCGTCATCGATGTACAAAGTCAGAAGTGGTTACCACTGAGCTATGCACACCCCGTAAACTCGTGTTGCTAATTCATTTTCCTTATTTAACCTACTGCTATCAAGTGCAGCTGATTTGCCGCTATACAAGAGAGCAAATGCATGTATTGAATTTACAACAGCAACCACGCTGTCAAGTTTAAGTAGCGTTGAATAAGGAAAATGAATGGTGACAGGTAATAAGATCAACGGAAATAAGGTCAATTGCCTTTATTTCCCACCCTGGTGCGAAATAAAGTCAATTGACATTATTGCCTTTTTAAATAACGAAATAAAATCAATTGACGTTATTTCTCTTTGAAACATTAAATTTGCTTAGCTTCGCGGCGGCCGCGTCAGCGCGCCACACCGCGCACACCACGTCACGCTACGCCGCGGCCCCCCGGCCCCCCCTTCCCCTTCTCACAACGTGCTGTAACGCAGGTAGATTTATTTTTTGTATACGTTGAAATAAAATTTTTATATATTTTAAACATCGAGGGTTTATATTCAATAATACCCCCTATCTGCACACTTTTCACAAAGATGGGATTCTGATATAAAAATCCACCTAAGCTTTAACTGTCATCAGTGATATTAATGTTACCTTATATAACGACAGGTAATAAGTCCCAGATGGTTTCTAAAATCACAAATTAGTTTTTGTGCAAATTGCAGATAGAGGGTATTAATGAATTCAAGCCCTCGATATTTCACATTTTTATATTTGTAAGTTATTGGAAGCAGGGATGCAAACTTGGCTCAAACCGTGCCATTTGTTCCTATTTTACTTCAAATGGCA
>NW_016157454.1:140036-164288 GCF_001687245.7 Rhagoletis zephyria
TAAAAAACAACACTTACGGGGCAATGTTTATTGTAAGAACAACATTTTTTTCTATGAATCGACATACTTTAAGCATTGTTGACGCTATTTCCATTTGAATGAGGAAATAGCGTCAATGACTTTATTTCCAAATTTTTGTTGACTTTATTTCGCTTTTGAAAAGGTAATAATGTCAATTGACTTTATTTCGCACCAGGGTGGGAAATAAAGTCAATTGACATTATTTCCATTGACCTTATTACCTGTCACCAAATGAATTAGCAACACGAGTTTACGGGGTGTGCATAGCTCAGGGGCTGTCCATATATTACGTAAGGGAGTTTTCGCCTGTTTTGAACCCCCCCTCCCCTCACGTAATAAATTGTAAGATTTAATTGATCCCCCTCCCCCCGCCACAGATCTTACGTAAGATTAAAAATCCCCTAGACATGTTTTTTCAATTAAACATTAGAAAATACTATATAAAGCATTGTTCACTCAAAATCGGTACGCATAAAATTGGTTATATCTTTTTAACAGGATTTCAGAAAATAATATTTAATATATTAAAATAAAGGGTAGTATTCCGCTATAGATAGATGTTAGCGAAAGTTTCACACTTTGCTTGTATAAATAAAGAACAGTCTTAAAAACTTCCTTACATAGTTATACCAGTAATTCTTTGTTGTCGGTTTCTTTGGTCCACGGTCCAGTCAGCCAATCTGAAAAAGGAGTAGCTACAGGGATATTTCGTACTTCTTTTTCACTCAAAGGTATTTCATTTTCACAGTCCACTGAAATTTCTTCTTGATTCACCCACTCAACAATATCCTCGGTTTCATCTTCTATGATGACACACATGAGCTCTCGCCCGCGTCGTGAAATTATCCTCGGTGCTCTACGACGCTGGGGCTCAGAAAAGATCAAGTGAAGCTTTTTGTGAATGCTTAGGGGCTTTGCATATATTACGTAAGGGAGTTTTCGCCTGTTTGTGTTCGAGCTGCATTTTTCGGTTATAATAGACACCGAAGAGTAACGTTTTTTTAGAAAAATAGAAAAGTTAAAGCAAAAGTTGTAAAAAATTGTAATATCCTCCGTATTTAATGTATATTTTTCATTTCAATGCAATTTAGTACTTTGATTGGGTGAATTTTCATATTTATAAAGAACAATTTTGTATAAGAATACAAGCAAAATAATATTACGTAAGAATCTACGGGACGCCCCCTCCCCCCATATAAGAAAAAGTAAGAAAATTCTAGACCCCCCTCCCCCACAAAGGTCTTACGTAATATATGGACAGCCCCTCAGTGGTTAACGCTTCTGACTTTGTACATCGATGACGCGGGTTCGATCCCCGCTGTAGTCTAGAAAAATGAAGTCTGATTAGGAGATGTGATGATCTCCGAAATAGCTGCTAGACTTTTTTTGCTTTTTCCATTTTTCCTAATAAAATAATCGTGGTAGAAAGCTCAATAAAATTATTTAGGGGATTCCCTTAAACGCGAAGAGCAGAAAACTCGAAAACCTCGAAAGTTTTCGAGGCTGTTTTTGGGAATGCACCTTTTTTCAGCCTCGTAAACAATGGAGAAATTCCGAAGTTTGACAGCTCATTCAGAGTTTTCGCTCTCGACAATCACAGAAGGGTTGACACCTTTTCTTTGTCCGAAAATCTCCTCCAATATATCAAAAAATGGATATATTTTTTCCACGTACTCTGCAAAAGAAGCTTTAGATGATATTTTACAATGGAGGGTTTACATACTCCAACACACTTGCAACGCTTTTTTCCTCACCCTTTTCCAATAGTCCAGCTCCAGTTTGCCCCTTCCATTTCGTTGCATCCATGTAAGCTACCTTTAGGTGGCGCATTTTCCCCTTCATTGTACTCCAATTTATTTGGAAAAGTATCCAATTTTTTGCCGAGATGTTTGAGTAAAACNAAAATTTGGGTAAATAAGAGCCTAATACCATTAAAAAAATAAAATTGCAGTATGGTAGATTTGCAAATTTTATATTTAAAAATTTAACATTTCAAGTTTTGAAACAGTAACTTTTACATGGCNTTAATTGCTGAAAGAAAAGGTTTTATTTATTTTCCAAAATAAGCTAATTTGTCTTACCTCTTTGTTCATGCTGCTCAAGCTCTTTTCAGCTGTTTTCAGTTAATGTTGCCTACTTTCAGTTTTTTGTTTTCTTTTACTGGAAGTTTACACAAGGCATTTTTTCGAAGGCAATAGCCAAAGCGAATTCAAATAATTCATTCATATATTCTCGATTGTCTTGTCTTATGTAAACGCAAGGTTAGTAAGTTCGTAGAATATTCGGATATAAAGGCAACACTGAAACTTACGAACGACTTTTCGAGGCTTTTTTCGCGACTAATTTGCCTCGAAAGTTTTCGAGGCACGCGAAAATCGCCACTCATACAATTTTTGACAGTTGTTTTTCGAGGCTGGAAAAGTTTCGAGGTTTCGTGGTTTTCGAGCCACTTTCGAGCTTAAGGGAATCCCCTAATTAAAATCTCTGTAAGATGATTTGTTAAAAAAAATACGTGAACATATATGGTATATGGGGTATGGAAAAAGGGATATTTCCAACAGTAAATGTTTTAGTGTGGGCAACAATGATATTTTTTAAATAAGGCAGATCGGAATATGCGCTCTCTGGGAAGATAATACCTGTAATTATTGTACCATGTTTTCAAACCCATTTATTTATTATTAATTTCATGGTAGGAGAGCTTCTCAAACAATATAGAAGAGATTTTTTTCGATTCAAGTTGTTGAAAAGTAATGAATATCTAAATCCCGGGACTAACCCCGGGCTCCCGGGATTGTGACAACGGCATCCCGAAAATCCCGGGATCAGAAAAAGCCGAAAAATTAAAATCCCTAATATGAAAAGATTCATTTCCACTTTTAATAGTGTTGCCACAGAAAAGTTTAGTTCACTTTAATGAACGAACTAATGAATTAGTTAAATTAAAAGAGCTGGCTCTTTCGCTTTTTAGTTCCAAAGCTCCCCAAGCATATTTAACATCATTCCACAGAATAAGATTAGAAAAAAATTACGGCCGACGAATTGAGAGAATAGTTTTGACTTTTAAAGCTAATGTGTTCACACTTGTCTAGTTTTCGGGCTGTATATCTGGTTAAATTTTTTTATTCTATAATATATTTTATTGTTGCAAACAGCGTCAAAATTAAATAAAAGCTTGAAGAAATAACCACATAACCAGATAACCAGACAGGTGTTAACACCCACAATGTAAACCTTATTTTTTTATATTCATCACACCCTTTACAATCCTCTTGGAAGTATTCAATATAATTTTTGATTACTACATGTGCTTTCTTTTACAAACAGATGATACAAAACTAGATGCAAAGAATTTGGAATATCTCAAATACGTTCCCGATGAGGATTGGAGATCTTATTTAGACTTCGGAATCGAATTTGTAAATAAACAGAAGAGGTAAATTATTTAAAAGAAAATATATACATGCATATGTATGCAAACTTCACTAGAGGCAACCGTTGAAGCAATCAAACCTACCATACAAAACATTAGAAATAGGCAAAAATCGTCAATGGCAACAAATTGGTGACTCGCCGATTTATTGCCGTGGTGAGAAATAAGCAACATCATTTCTTTCGTGTCATTTTAAAAACATATTTTCAAAAATTACAAACCTCATGAATTTTGCGTCAACAGTGTTCTCCAAACATACTCAAATTATGGAGGGAACACTTTTCCGCCCTATTGAATGGCAAATGCAAAGTAGTGGAGAAGATGAACCCGAGCCCCCAGTCGAGGACGATGGAGTCCCAGCGCCTGACTATGAAGAGGTACGAATAGCGATTACGCGACTAAAAAACAACAAAACTGATGGAGCTTACGGCCTCCCAGCGGAGCCATTCAAGCACGGTGGAGAAGACCAGGATGCGAGTTTTAATTAATTTAATTAATTTTTATTCAAACAATAAATAAAATTGTATTCATAATTTTTCTATTTTTGAATGACGAATAAATTTTTATTATTCATTCAAGTATTTTCGAATGGTGAATAAATACTTATTCATCATTCAAGTAATTTCGAATGAAGAATAAATTGTTATTCTTCATTCAAGTAACTTCGGATGAAGAATAAATTTTTATTTTTCTTTCAAGTAATTTAGAATGAATAATACATTTTTATTTGTCATTCAAGTATTTAAAAAAAAAAAACGAATACATTTTTATTCATCATTCAAGTAATTTCGGATGAAGAATTAATTTTTATTCTTAATTCAAATAATTTCAAATAATGAATTACTTTTTATTCATAATTCAAGTCATTTCGAATGAAGAACAAATTTTCGTTCATGATTCAAATGATACCGAATAACGGATAATTTTTCATTTATCTATTATTCAGTAATTCTTTCTTGATTACCGTACCAGGTAGACGATCACGGTAAATGTTCATGTTATATATACATTAGGGTGGTCCTTAAACGTAGGAAGCAAATTTTTACATCAGATTTCTTAAGCCTCAACCCCTACGTCGATGCTACTATAGTCGAAGATATCACATATAAATTTTGGTCCCGATTGGAGACGGTTAAAGCGTATCGCACAGGTGGCAAATTTCAGATTCCTCCATGGAGACTCAAAAAATTGTCAGAACCCCCACATCCCCCCTAAATACGGCCTTGACAAGAGTTATATCTATCAATTATTTTTGTGAGGGATGGGTTCACGTGAAATAAAACATACATGAGTTGTTTGCAGAAAAATTTGTTCATTTATTGATAAAATATGCTCAAATTGGCGACCTTCTACTCTAATACAAGCTCGTCACCATTTAAGAAAATACGCTTATAGAGATCTTATATCTGACATTTAAAAATACCGCACCATAAATTTATTTTGTACTGGTACTGTCAACAATCTTATCTCATTTCGTGAGGATCACGTTTGCCTGATGATTCATCGCTCCAAATTATTTTATTAAAAAAGTTGGTGTCTGATTCATGCATTCGCTACATTTCACTGCAAAATCTAACCCTCGACAGGTAATCTCTCTCTTGTAGAGCCTGAACACGCTGAATGTAGTAGGGATGGTATTTTAAAGCTTTGTGAACTGTAGTTTTTGGTATTCCAGTCCGTCTTTCCATCATTCTCCCCGAAGTCGATGGACCTAGTTCCACTTACTCTAACACAACTTTAACATCTACCGTTGCAGGACGTCCATTCTCGCTGCCACGCCTTCCAGGTATGCGACCTTAAAAATTATAGTTAAAAGAAGAAATGCTTCAACCAAGAAAGGTCNAAAAAAAAAATAAATAAAAGAATAAAATAAAAAAATAAAAATATTAAAAATAAAAATAAATAAAAAGTGCGTTGAAAACGCATTGAGAACCATTTTGCCTCTGCCTTGAAAGGGCTAAAAAGCGTTTCAGATATGACAGANCTTCCAGGTATGCGACCTTAAAAATTATAGTTAAAAGAAGAAATGCTTCAACCAAGAAAGGTCTAAAAATTACTTACCTTCAGATATTTCTCTATGGGTGCGGGGGAATACTTCACGACCCGGATGCCGACGATTTGGGTATCGCTCTGCATAGAGTTTTTGAGCAGCTCTGACAAGCTTCACCGTAAATTAGGTGAATATCCGCATATTCATGCGACGTATACTCCATGTTCTCTGGCATAGTATTAATAACACAATGTTCGAAGGGTCCAGTTTCACAAAATCCACTTTCATTATTTCCGGTAAGTAACACAATATAATGTCAGGAGCAGTGGCGTAGCCAGAATTTGGCTTAGGGGGGGATGAAAAAAAATTTCCATCGATAACTTAAATCTGTGACACACAATGGCTAGAGGCGTCGCCTGAGTGCATTCTTTCATATGTTTATGTATGTACCAGTTTTACCGTTATATATTTTTTATCTACTCGTTTATTCCATTGGGTCTTCATGCTTTATTTAAATTTAAAAAATTTAATTATTATACCGTTTTAAAAATCTGAAAATTCACTGCGCGAAATTTTTTGATTCTCTTTTTGTCTTCGCCTTCTCATGTTTGCCTTTATAAGTTTTGAAAAAAGGTTTTGAACGAACCATTATATCACATTCCTAGGCAAGTTTTGAAAGAATATTTTCGATACTAAATTTTATTAAAACAAAATGTTGAAATCAGCTTCGTATAGAAACAGTGTCATCGTTAATTAAGAAAGAGTGTTCTTAAACATCATAACTATACGATACTCACATATTGACTCGATTTGACTATTTATTTTATTATATTTTAATTTGAATTATTTGTTTATAAAAATATAGTTTATTCCCTAACAAACACTAAATGAAAATAAGTTAAACTTTGAACAACATTAAAAAAATCTGAAAGTTTTCGTAAAAATTTCGAACTTTCTATTTCAATTTTATCTCTTAATATTTTGCAGTTTTTTACCTCATTCAATTTTAGTTTAATAAAGTGCAAATTTAAAGTAGCTCTGATTTACAGTTAATGTATGCCATATTTTTGACGATGTTGGTAATTTTCTTCCATATTATCTAAGTATGTTCCACGATTTTTTAATGACGAAAATGAGCAACGCCTTCATAAAAAAAAACACATTAAAAATCAACGATAAGTCGCAGCTATGTATTTTAAACTTGCGTTTTATTGTATTGATCGGGCTACAAAACTGCATACTCAAAATATGTATTTATAGGAAATCGAATTAAAAAGCTTTGCGAAAGTTTGTTGATTTTTTTAATGTTGCGCAAAGATTAAACTTTGGATTTATACGGGTTTTGTTGAAGTGTAAACTGCATTTTTATAAACAAATAATTAAAATTATATAATTTTAAGATAAATGGCGAATCTAGTTAACATATATATATATAAAGTTTTGATAAGCACTTGAAATGTCCAGTTTTAGTACTGAATTCAAAGAAGATGTATCTTTTATCCATTCATAATAACTTAAAAAAATTTGTTTGTTAAGAAGTGTATCTTAAAATATCTGCCTTGACATTTATGTTAAAAGTGTAAAATATGTAAATGTACCTACATAAACTTTCCCGTGAATACAATCAAATCATTGGTCTTGAAGGGAATCTATGTATGCATGCATGCATATGAGAAAATTAAAAAGTCGATACAATTTACAGTCGAAAAGTACAGTTTTTGTATAGATTTCGTACTGAAAGAACAATTTTATTTCCCCACACTGTGGGGAACTAAGCAAAATGGCCTAGTGTATTTCGCAAATTAATACATGAGCCGCCAACCGATAATTTTATATATGTATTCATTAAAAGATAATTTGTCAGTCTGAAATAAAAAAATTATAATTCGGAAGGGTAAAATAGTATTGTGTTATTAATTCAAATATAAAAAGTTTCATTTCACTGACGAAGGGGGGGTGGTCCTTTCCAAAGCCTTTCCCCAAAAGGAACTCAACTTACCACGTCTGTCTTCTATAGGGATCGCCAGAATACTAATAACCATGATAAAAGCATAGTAAGGGAAAACCGTTCTCTCAATGCGTCGGCTATGATTTTTTTTTTGAAGTTTGCCAACATTTTAAAATCCAATAAAATTGAGAGTAAAAAAAAGGAATTGTTCAAAGTTGTATTGTTTGAGATTGAAAATGAGAATGTGTGTGCGAGTTTGTGTGTAAAATTTTAAAATTAAAATGCTTGCAAACGTCAAGGATTTGAAAAATTCCCCTGAGCGGTTCTGCCTTCCTATTTTTTTATAATGCTAATAACCTCGGCTTACTTAAACGTCAGAGAGCCTGGAGTAGTAATTGGCGAACGCGGTAAGTTAGGGTTGCCATTTGGCGAACGGATTGAACATTCCGCCCGCCTTGCAGTATTACTGCGAAAAGCATAATTCACAATTGATGTAGTAGATTCATAGGTAGTGGATTACAATTCAGAGGTTCATATATACTCACAGTGGCACAGCCAGCGGGGGGATATGGGGGGATAGATCCCCCCTTCGTCATTGAACTACAATTATTTACTTTTGAATTAATAACACAATACTATTTTATCCTTCTGATTTAAATTTTTTTTTTATTTCGGATGGATGACAAATTATCTTTTAATGAATATATGAGTACTCCACTTGCAAACAGCGTTATGTGATTTTATAAAAGTAAACCATAAATTAAAAAAAAACGTCTACGACAACAAGTAACATCCGAACTGTATCTTTTTTTATTACCTTAAAATTTGGGTAAATAAGAGCCTAATACCATTAAAAAAATAAAATTGCAGTATGGTAGATTTGCAAATTTTATATTTAAAAATTTAACATTTCAAGTTTTGAAACAGTAACTTTTACATGGCTAGCTTTTCGCGTTCTCTCCTCTAGGAAGATTTGTTTGCTTCTTTTTTGCGACATCTTCCACTAGGCACCGAAACTACCACGTTTTCTTGCAGTTTTCTAAGTTCATACGAAGAGGAGACATTCGAAAGTGTATAAATAAGTATTATAGCGACTTTTGCAAGAGTAGTTAACATTTCATGCTATTTTTTCAGACTATAAAAAATTTTTCACTCTGCTGTTAGTGGACACGAAACCCATCAGAAACTAAAAATCTAAACAAAAATTTACATAGCGCACTTTGCAAGTGTACTACTCAATTGTTGAATATGCTATCTTATTTGTCCCTTCTTTTTATACAATTAAGGAGCGGCTGAATGGCTTAACGATGTTAGCGGTACATAATGATGTGCCGATTACAACACAAGAAGTAATTGAAAAATGTGTGTTAAGCAACGAAGATTCAAAATCGCTTTATAAGTAATAAGATTTTGTAGACTTGTACATAAATAAATGTAAATAGATACGCGTAAATATATAAATATGCAGATATATTCAATGTGTAAAAATTGAAGTGTATACTAACGAAACTTCTACAAAACAAAACTGGACTACACACTAATTAATTAAAATGGTGTAGTAATTTAATTTTTTAAATTTAAATAAAGCATGAATTCCCCAGGGAATAACCGAGTAGACAAAAAATATATAACGGTAGAAATGGCACATACATACATACATATATGTAAGAATGCCCACAGGCGACACACTATAGGCAAAACACGAGTTTTTTTCAAAGTCGTAGATCTTCGCTTAGAAAAGAGATAATGGGATGCAGCATTTAACCCTTTAATGCAGAGTCTGTCATATATGAAACGCTTTTTAACCCTTTCAAGGCAGAGGAAAAAGGTTCTTAATATGCTTTTCATAGATATTAATCGTAGAAAATTTTTCCATAGTAAAATAATAATAAAAAAAAATAAATAAAAGAATAAAATAAAAATATTAAAAATAAAAATAAATAAAAAGTGCGTTGAAAACGTATTGAGAACCATTTTGCCTCTGCCTTGAAAGGGCTAAAAAGCGTTTCAGATATGACAGACTCTGCATTAAAGGGTTAAATGCTGCACTTTCGTAAAGATATCGACTAGTATAACCATTTCTGTTATATACATTTTTTTGTGAAAGCTGATAGTTTACGAGTTATTAGAGTTTAAAAGTAGCTTTCCTTTTCTCAATCTGGCCACTCGGGTACAGCATCCAATGTCCCAAGTATCGAGCCTTAAGATAAAATAGAGAGAAATCTTTCAGAAACAGTGTTAATGGTGTATTAAATATAGTGTTTTCTGGCGGAATGGGAGCCAAAATCCAAAATTAAAAAAGTGACATTTTGAACGGTATTTTGAGGGTTAAGTTATTGTTGTTGTAACTTCTCTATAGTTTTCCTATATTATATGATCATTTAAAAATTTTCATTCCATTATCTCTTTTCTAAGCGAAGATCCCACCCCCCCTTCGCCAAATCCTGGCTACGCCACTGTATACTCACATATATTAAGCGCAATTCAAAGCACAATTCATTTTGATAAACTTATCTAATACAATTTTCTAATTTAACTGCGTATATTACAATTAAAATGTGTTGAAGCTTGCCTAGTGAATCACGCCTGAGATAACCCATCCTAATAGCGTATTTTGTGCGACCAACTGTCCCGTAATGGAGAGCATCAGGCCAGGTTGTAATAGTTTGGCGTAGAGATCCGCGCCTAATATCATCTCGATGGGTGCTGCTTTATGAAAGGAGGGATCGGCGAGCCGCAAGTTGTTAAACGCTTGCACGGTCTATTGCGATAACGAACGCAGCGGGGTCGGCGTTGGGCTGATGGTCTCAATGTTAGCGCAGACGGATAACTCTTCATGACCACCAAGATTATTACGTAGCGTGAGATAGCATACTCCACCAGCTCCACGCACTGGAGTACGAAGTCGCAGCCTTGCGACGGTAGCAGCGGAAATTGTGGTCGCCAGACTCGCAGGGCTGAGGACAGCCCGCACTGCGGTGAACCTATCCGCAATACGTATACGTATTAACACCGTGGGTGACACCGCCAACATCTGCTGCCAGGGGAGTGCTGATGATCGTCGCTCTATTATAGTTCGCACATTTCGTCGACGACGGGCACCTTGACCACGCCTTCTTTTCGACTGGGGTAGCCGACGAGACAAGTCGAGTCTCGTTTTCGGTCAGGGATGCGCCGCTGAGACGAATCGAGTCTGAGTCGGTCGCTTCCATGCCGCCAGTCTGATCGGAGGACACCAGCTCGCTGCAGTCGGCGAGACGAATCGAGTCTGGCTCGATCCCCATCGAGTGGTGTGAGCTGATAGTGCTGCGTGGTGGAACGCGGAGCTGATTGCGTCCTATTTAGTGGTGGCCGGTACGGGAGTAAGAGCGCTGCATTGGTCGGTAGTGTGTTTTTCGGCTTCGTATTTATTTGCTCGTTTGGTCCAATGTTTTCGATTTCCGCCATCATTGCTTCTTTTTCTTCCACTTGCTGTGCCCAAGTAAGCTCGACGACGTCCTCATCACTTTCATCTTCTATGTCGGAGCTTGGGTTATGCAGCATAGTATGGTGGGCTTTCCCACATCGTTTGCACCGAATTACAACATCGCATTCGTGTATGGCATGGTTCGAAGCGAGGCAATTGCTACAATAGCGATATATGAGAGCCGTTCTCAAGCGTATTTCGAAAGTCATTCGACGGAATTCAGCGCACAACCGGAGAGGATGATTTTCCTTACACAAACCACAGGCGAATTGAGAAATTTTCTAAAGAAAAAAGAAAAATATAGTTAGTTGAAAGAAAATCTAGTGCGTTTCGTTTGGTAAAAGAACTAGTTTCACTACTGGTCTATTTATTATACCACGCTGTGTTTGAACGTCAACGATTCGCACTTTTTCATCTGACCCGGGATGAATCTTTACTATCCTGCCTAATCTCCACTCGTTTGGAGGTATGTTTTCTTCTCGAATAAATACTAAGTCGTTGACACTTAGGTTTATCTGCGGCTATTTCCACTTATGCCGTTTTTGTAATTCTTACAAATATTCAGATTTCCATCTTTGGCAGAACATCTGGTTCATGGCTTTTAACTTTTGCCATCGATTGACCAACGATATGGGGTTATTATTGATTTCCGATTCTGCTTTTGCCAGGAGAGAAGCACCAACCAGAAAGTGTCCTGGAGTAAGCGGTGTGAAATCACTAATGTTATCCAACATTGGACTTATGGGGCGAGAGTTTAAACATGCTTATATTCTGGCTAGTAGAGTAGATAGTCCTTCGAATGTGTATTTAATTGAAGCTGCAAGTGCCGGAAGTGGGTTTTGAAGCGTTTAACTCCTGCTTCCCACAGACCTCCTATATGAGGAGACCTGCAGGAATGAAATGCAATTTATTTCCGAAAAATTACCGCTGTTGGCTATGGCTTCGGGCCATGAGTTTAGAAATGCCTTAAAATCTCTTTTGATTTCTCGTGAAGCTCCCACGAAGTTTGTGCCGTTATCTGAATATATGTGATTTGGACTACTTCGGCGAGAAACAAATCTTAAGAGGGCTGCCATAAATGAGGCGGTTGAAAGATCGCTTGTGGCTTCAAGATGTATGGCCTTTGTAGAAAAACATAAGAATACACATACATACCCCTTTGTAATCAAACACGCTCGACCTGTGAAGTTTTTCACGTCAAATGGGCCCGTGAAATCGACACCCGTTGTTTCAAAGGGTCTCGCTATTTGCGTTCTTGATGCTGGAAGAGCAGCCATTAGTTGGGTTTGCTCCCGTTTTTTATACACAACGCAAGTTTTGCAATTGTGTATAATGGACCTAATGAGATTCTTAGCTTTCACAATCCAATATCGCATGCGTAAAAGACGCAGGACTAGCTGGTTGCCGCCGTGATGTGAGGCCAAGTGAATAAATTTTACCATTAGCTTGGAAAAATTGCAGCCGTATGGCAATATGATTGGGTTCGTCGAAGCTCATTGAAGGAGCGTTATTTAAGCGGTCGCCGACTCTCAAAAGTCCGCCGTCGTCAATGAAAGGCGTCAACGTTAGAATCGTGGACTTTTTTCCCACAGGCTGTTTGTTTTTTAACTCCATATTTTCAGAAGTATAATGTGCTTTTTGGGAGATTTGAATAAGCCTTGATTGGACGAATTTGGCTTCATTGGGAGTGATAAATGTAGAATTGGAGCGTTCCTTGTACGATGGATGAACCCGTTTAAAGAACCTAAAAATTCGAATGGCCCTTGAAAATCTTGAAAAGCGTTCTAAAATATCTTCAAATGAAAGCACTGACGCTGTATGGACCCGAATAGCCTTTGCCTCGAGTGTGGTTTCAAAGTTTTCATTGCATTGCGGTTTTAACCAATTTGCTTGGCTGAGTTTAAGCCACTTGGGACCATGCCACCAAAGCTTATTTTCGTTTAACTCTTGAGGAATGAGACCACGACTAGCGGGGTCAGCGGGATTCTCTTCGGAGTTAACATGAATCAAGTTCTTTATTCTAGTACTTTCTGCGATTTTGAAAACTCTGTTGGCTACAAATGTAGACCACGAGCATGGCGGCTTACTTAACCAAGCGAGAAGGATAGTGGAATCCGTCCAGAAGTATAACCCTTGGTATTATATACTCATTTTGGGCAAAAGAAAATGTACCATATTAGATAGAAAAACTGCTCCACATAATTCTAATCTCGGTAAAGAGATGGTTTTTACAGGCGCCACCTTTATTTTAGCTAGAAGCAAATGTGTTTGAACATTTAAACTCGCATCCTGCACACGAATATAAATAGCAGCTCCATACGCCTTTTATGACGCGTCGCAAAACCCGTGAAACTGTATTTGACGGTTTGGCCTATAACTCACCTATCTGGGGATTCTTATAGAATTAATATGAGGGTAGTTATCCCGAAACGTCTTCCATTCATGGAGAGTTTTTTCAGTTCAGTTCATCCCATTTTGTTTTTTTCTAGCCAAATTTGCTGCATCAGAATTTTTTCTACAACGGTAATTGGGCTTTAGCAGCCTGCCGGATCGAATAATTTGGCAATTTTGGACAAAACTTCTCGTTTTGTAAACGAGCCTTTGTTATCGAATGATTTTGCCAAGAAATAAAACTGATCCGTTTTTGCGTTCCATCGGATGCCTAATGTCTTAGCCTCGCTGGTATTGTATATTTCACGAAAGTCAGTAGCTAGTAGGTGATTTCTTTGCAGGCCTAAGAGAATTTGTTTGCTGTTTGAGGTCCAGTTTCTTAGTGGAAAACCTGCCGAGTTTAAGGCCTCAATAAGTTGGTCTCGTGCTTTAACTGCCTCGGGTATGTCATGTGCACCAGCTAGAACATCATCCACATATGTACCAGAGTTAAGGATTTCTGATGCTAGGGGATATTTCAACTTCGTGTCCTTGGCCAGCTGCAACTGCAAGTGCGAATTGCCAAATATGGTGCGCAATTGAGACCGAAGGTGACCCTGTCTAACTGAAAGTCCTTGATTTCCCCTTCTATCTCGAAAGAGGATTCTTTGATATGTGGTGTTCTTGGGGTTTATTATTCGGTACATTATTATTTGTCGGTACATTTTCTCGATGTCCGCATTGAATACATATCTAAATAATCTCCACCTTACAATTAAAATTGTCAAATCGGTTTGGAGAGGATGACCTGTGTATAAAATATCATTTAGGCTGACTCCATTCGAAGTGGGACAAGATCCGTTAAATACCACTCGCAGTTTCGAAGTGGTGCTCTCAGATTTATGAACAGCGTGGTGTGGAAGATAGTAATTATTAGAAGGATCTTCGAATTTGTCATATCGAACTTCGTGCATATGACCTAAATCCACATATTCTTGAAGAACCTTGCTGTATTCCTCCTTTATTAAGGGTTTTTTGCTTAGAGACGTTTCACTTCTTAGAAATTGCCTCATCGCGATATGACGAGAAGTGCCTATATGTGCTCTTGGAGGTGAAAGTTTGAAAGGGAGCGAAACTACACACCGACCCTCTTTATTGCGGAAGGTGGTATCTGTATAGAACCGCTCGCACTGCTCTTCTTCGACCGTAAGAAACTTAGTCTTTGGAACTTCTTCTAACTCCCAAAATTTGGCGAGTTGTGAGTGAGTGAGACCTCATTAAAATATGTTGAGTAAGTGGTGTTTAGGTTCTTTCCACTTGGCACGGGTCCGGTTAGGATCCATCCGAACACCGTGCGTTGAGCCATGAGAGAGCCGAGGGTATTCTTCTTTATCTCATTTAAAATAACCTTTGGATAAAGGTCTCCACCAATTAACAAGTCAATATGTTGCCTCTTAAAGAAGTTGTTGTCTGCCAGTGGGATGCCAGGAAGAGTTTTTATAATAGCGTCACTGATTGAATGTGATGGCAGTAGACCTGTCAGCTTTGGAAGTACCTAAGCAACCCCCTTTATTCGGAAACCCTTGTTACGAGGGGAGCCAATGCTGAAGGTACAAACTTGCCGTACCCTTCCAGAGATGGCTTCGTTTAGCCCGGATACCTGTGCGCTTATACCTTTGCTAGGCAGATTGTTCTGTATTTGAGGCAGACGGTTCTTCAATTTGCTCTATGAAGCATGAACGTGAAACTACTCTTGCAGTCATTTATTTCATGTGCATCTGACAAGCAGTTAAGGCAGAGGTGGTGTTTTCTCACTGCATTAAGTCTTGCATTGGGACTCATGTCCAAAAACCTTCGACATGTTTTTAGGATATGCACTTGCGAAGAACAGATTTTGCATTTGACATTATGCGTCTTAACGAGATGGGTATTTACTCTCTTTGTTTGCACTTGATTATATTGCTTGAAGTTTTTTGACCGATTACTATTAGCTGATATGCTGACTTTGGGTTGGACGTTAGGGTTTCCCTTGGGATCGGACACTGCTTCAAGCGTTTGCAACCTATTTTGGTATCTCTGTTTTTGTTTCCAGGGTTTATTCCCACAGGGTAAGAGTATTTTCGGGGAGCCTAGTTGAACACAAATATGTGAAAACCGCATCTTAACATTCAATGTTTATGCCCTGCAGTTTGAGCGCCTGCATCTCAACCATCCGTTCAGGTTGAACAATTTTCGAATTTGTATTTTGATTAAAGGCCGTGAGATTATGTATGTGTTCACCCATTAAAGCTCCGCAGCAAACGTATGCTTGGTAGCAGTTGGAATATTTGAGCTTGATGGATTCTACAGTACCCTCGTGATCTGTATCCGTTGTATTAAAATTCGACAAAAAATTTTTGTATTCATTTTTTTTTGTAACATCTGCCCAGAGCGATTTTAACTCCTTTTGTTGAATTTCGAGGTTGAGAGTGTTTTGATTCGTGACTGTGGACGTTATACCTGCTTCGAATTCCAAAAGAGCATCTGCCGCTTGAAAGAATTGATTTAATGATGCCATTGTATTTTCAGAAGAGTTGAAAATATTGTTAAATGACAACAATTATTTGAAACAACTTAAAGAAGGGACGATAAAGATATTTGGTTGATAAATCGACTAGCGATTGATTATATCTATATAGTGTTTGAATTATTTAGGTAAACGATAGAATCCCACAGCAGGATTTAAAAACGCTTATAAAATCTCAAAAATGTTTGAATAAATTTGTAAAAGTTTCGACAGAAAAAAAAGAAAAATTACGAAAATATAATTCAGTGACAATTGAGATCCACAACTAATTTTGCGTTGCAAATATTTAACGAAATATTCGTGAAAGGATTAGCAATTAATCGATAATTCACAAAGTAAAAGTACCCGAACGTCTAGTTGTAATTGATTTCGAAAGTCCGAACGAAAAATATATCGTCGTTTAAAGTACAAAACCGCGTATAGTCATTCTGCAAAACCGCGTAACTGACATTGGCTGCCAAAAATTGAATTTGCTCACACAAGCTCTTGGCCCAATCCTTATCCATTCGTCCTGAAAAATACTAGCCAGAAATGCGATTTTTTTATAAAAAAAGAGAGCCGTTTGAAATATAGGTATTTTTAGTCTCTCGAAAATAATTTATGCTATTTCACATACAGTTTTGCGTTTTCTTGATACGCGCTTTTGTACTTTAAACGACGATATACATCGATAAATGATCGATGTATAAAAGGCTTTGTAAATAAATATTTAACGAAATAATTATTGAACGTTTAGTAATGATCGAGACTCTAAAAAGTGCAGCATTAGGACGTTAACATGGAAGTGAAACACCGAATTTCTTTATAAATTTTAAGCACCGGACCACCAAATATTATTTAAATTAGCTGCTAAAATCCTTTGTGTTCTTGGACGATTAAAATTGCTTTAATTGTAACGCGAATCAGATGAGCATTAATTAAAAAACTTAAACGAACTCCAATTTACATTTAACTGATTGCAGTGAAACCGCATAGTATTTACCACACAGAAAAGGTGTCAGAAAAAATCTTTATTTCATTAGCGCTTTCTATTGTATTGATCGCAACAACATACATACACTTGCTATAAACAGTCACAACTTTAAGGGTTAGCTGTAAAGAATACACCAAAACTGCAATCGCTTCACTTTAGATATATGTATATTATTTTACTAATTATTATATGTACAATTCAAATTAAAAAGCAAATAATTTATTTATAAACACCAATTACAAATTTTTATTTAAATTTTGTTTGGCCGATGTTTGCCCACTGTTGTTTGGTTGCTGGGTAGACTCCCTTTTGAATGCGTATGCGCTGTTTTTGTTGTTGTTCGGCTTAACTCCCACACTGCTGCTCTGATACCCTGTGTTTTCCTTTACGTGTTTGATTCCTTTTCAATTCACACACGCGTTACAGCATATAACTACGGAAGTATTTTAGGTGTTCGCTAATCGTAGCGATAAAATGTAGATTTATATGTATGTACATATAAATATGCTTAGTTAGTGGAAAATAAACGAAGTTGCGAGTTTAGCACAAAGAAGGACGCGTGAGAAACTCTTGAATTGTCAACGAGTTAAGAGTGTTCGGATCTTACTTTCCGGTGTTCGCGTTAAGAAAAAAAATTCTCTCGCTTTTCTCTTCCTTTTAATAAATACTTACCACATTTGCCATAATACTAGAGTGCCAGTTACTGTCGAAATTCGACAGTTTTTCTAGTTTTAGAAGCCTTGGAGAGGTTTTCTATCTTAACTCGTAGCAAAACTTATACGGTACAAATTAACTAACCGGAAAATCTTCTGCTAAAACGTAACTATTTTTTTTTTTTTATCTGAGAAGGTCTTTGGAGAACTTCGGCAGGACTTGGAATTGACCCGATACATTCAAGTTTATCGATAAATTTAAATGATTTGATACATTCGATGAATTTCAAGAACACTAGAATTCGATAACTCAACAAAATTCGTTAACTCGACTAATTTTGATAGCTGTGAAATTCGATGGCTCGATAAATTTCGATAACTCAAAAATGTAAAAACTTTGGACACCTTTATAAATTTTTACTTTTGACATCTCCACATTTTTCGAAAACTATCTAAACATTTTGATCACTCGTTACACTCTGTTAGGACGATTAAATTCGATAAGCAGTGATAAATCGATACGCTTCTATAACCTTGAAATTTCGATAAATCGATATATTTTGAAAATTCCATAAACTTCGCTTCGTTGAATCAACCAATTTCAGTAGATCAATAATTATCGATAACTCTGTAAGTTGAAAGAACTCCATGCATTACGACACCTCGATAAATTTCGTTAAGTCTAAAATAATGATAATTCAATAAATATCGATAACTTGATACATTTCTTTAACTTGACAAATTTCGTTAATCCCACACGTTTTTATAGCCCGATAACTATCCGTAAATTTGGACAACTAAGTTTCTGTGTCTATAAATTTCGACAACTCAGTAAACATTGATCAGTTTGAATAATTCGATACGTTGCGATAACTTAATAAGCATGGATAAATTTCGATAATTATAAACTTCGATGATTCGATAAATTTCAGTAACCTTTATGGCTGATTTTATTTCGATTCCTATCGGAAAATTTCAACTCTGTTAACCTAATTCTTATGTATTTCTTATTTTCCTCATTTTCGCCTTTATCTCAATTTTCGTCTTTATCTTCACTTTTGTCTTTTTTTTGTCTTCATCGTTATCACTTGTTTCTTCATCTTCATATTTATCTTTATTTCAAAGTTTAATTTCAAATACGAAGTAAAACAAAATGCGAAACAGCTTAAATTGAACAGCCATACACCAAATGGAAATTTTTAAACGACGATTTTCCACCAATTTCGAAACTATAGAAACTCTCCTCATCTACAGAAAATTACCTTTCCAATGGTGTTTTTGGTTTTGAAATCGGTAACTTTACCTTGGTCTTCATCTTTGTTTTTAACTTTCACATCTTTGCTTTTATAGTTTTCTTTTTCTACTCACGTAGATGAGACGAGGTGCGATGACGTGATAAGATGTGACGTGATTTTATGTGAAGTGATAGGATGTCATGTCATGTATTGTCATATCCTCTGATGTCAAGTAATTTGATGTTATACCATATGATGTCATATCATGTGATGCCACATCATGTAATGCCATGTCATGTCATACGATGCCATATCACGTGATGTCAAGTCATGTGATGTCATGCCATATAATGTGATGTCATATCATATAATGTCATGTCACGTGATATCGTGTGATGTGATATAATGTTATGTGATGTAATATTATGTGATGTCTCTTTATCTCATGTGATAAAATGTTATGTGATGTCATGTAATGTGATCACATTCCATGTTCCGATTAGTATATCGATAAGCCTGTTGATAACTGTGTCGATAAAAATGCCGATAACAATATCCATAACATATAGAAAAATACAACGATTACAACATCGATTAATTCATCGATAAATATAACAATCATCAGTATCGATTATTGTTTATATCTTTAACAATATAAATGACTAAATCGATAACAAAATCAATTATTTAATCGATTATTATACCGATAACATTATCCATTATTGTATCGATAACAATATCGATTATTATATCGAGAAAAATATCGAGTTTTATATCGATAACAATATCGATCTTCATCCTCATCCTTTTCTTCATATTTATCTTTATTTTTGCATATTCCTCTTCACCTTTACCTTAAAGTGTTTAGATTTACTTTGATCTTCGTTTTTGCCTGTACCGCTAGGCGTCTTTGTTTTTGTTTTTATTCTGAAACCGCTAAACCGCTGAGAACCATTTCCATGTGCATTATTCCCCTAGAATCTGACAATTTACTCCCATCCAACCAACTGCCGTAAAGAAGTTTCACTTCATAAATTCAAGAAATGTTTTTACCCTTTCAGTTACCCTAATTCTTATGTATCTGTCATTGCCTCCATTTTCGTCTTTATCTTCACTTTTGCCTTCTTTTTTTTTACTTCATCGTTATCATTTATTTCTTCATCTTCATATTTATCTTTATTTCAAAGCTTAATTTCAAATGTGAAGGGAAACAACATGCGAAACATGTCAAATTGAACATGTTGCAGCAACAACTATACACAAATACGAATATGTTTAAACGAGGGTTTTGGCCGTAATTTTCAACCAATTGTGAAACCCTAACAACTCTGCTCATCTACGGAAAAGTTCCTTTCCAACGGTGCTCTTGGTTTTGAAATCGGTTCGGTAGAATCGCCAAACGAACGGAGACAAAATTTATGTGAGCGTATTAATATATAACACCTCCCATATATATGCCTGCATACCAAATTTCAGGTTCATGTGACTTATGGTGATTTGCTTGACCATGGTTTGTCGGTCCAAATAGGAATCTTTATTTACGGTTGATGGATAGCTCGTTTCCAATGGATGGTGGCAAGAAAGTGGCTGACTTACGTGTTACAGGCATGTCTGTGAAGTTGGCATACGGTATGACGCAAAATTATTAAAAAAAGTTGTTCTGAGTAGCCTTCCAATAGTTCTAGAGTTCTTGAAAAGGAAAAAAAAACTTCTGGATATTTTCACACAAAAAAATTGGTTTGAAAATTGGGTATGCCAGATTCACGCAGCATACGACATGTGGCAAAAAGGCAAATAAAAAGTTGTTCTGAGCAGCTTTTCAATAGTTCTAGAGTTTATGAAAAGGAAAAAAAAAGTTCTGCAAAATTACGCCGAAAAAACACTTTTTTCGAAAAAGTTAAATTGTTGAAAAAAATAAAAAATTTAATCTGTTCTGAGTAGCTCTTCCATAGTTCTAGAGTTCCTGAAGAGGAAAAACAAAGTTCGCCAAAATTACGCCAAAAAAACACTTTTTCGAAAAAGTCGAAAATGTTAAAATTTTGAAAAAAATAATAATTAAGCCTGTTCTGAGTAGATTTTCAATAGCTCTAGAGTTCCTGAGAAGGAGAAAGAAAGTTCTGCATAATTACGTCTAAAAAAACTTTTTTCGACAAAGTCGAAATGTTAAATTTTTGGAAAAATTAAAAAATTTAATATTTTTTTAGTAGCTCTTCAATAGTTCTAGAGTTCCTGAGAAGGAAAAAGAAAGTTCTGCAAAATTACGCCGAAAAAACACTTTTTTCAAAAAAGTGGAAAAAATTAAAATTTTGAAAAAAAATTTAATATGTTCTGAGTAGCTTTTCAATAGTTCTAGAGTTCTTGAGAAGGATAAAGAAAGTTCTGCAAAATTACAGAAAAGTGTTTTTTTCGGCGTAATTTTGCAGAACTTTCTTTCTCCTTTTCAGGAACTCTAGAACTATTGAAGAGCTATTCAGAACATATTTATTTAGTTTTTCAAAATTTGACTTTTTCCACTTTTTGGAAAAAAATGTTTCTTCGGCGTCATTTTGCAGAACTTTCTTTCTCCTTCTCAGGAACTTTAGAACTATTGAAAAGCTACTAAGAACAGATTAATTTTTTTATTTTTTTTTTTAATTTAACTTTTTCGACTTTTTCGAAAAAAGTGTTTTTTTCGGCGTAATTTTGCAGAACTTTCTTTCTCCTTCTCAGGAACTCTAGAACTATTGAAAAGCTACTCAGACCAGATTAATTTTTTTCAAAAATTTAACTTTTTCGACTTTTTCGAAAAATGTGTTTTTTTCGGCGTAATTTTGCTGAGCTTTCTTTCTCCTTCTCAGGAACTCTAGAACTATTGAAAAGCTACTCAGAACAGGTTAAATTTTTTATTTTTTTCAAAAATTTAACTTTTTCGACTTTTTCGAAAAATGTGTTTTTTTCGGCGTAATTTTGCTGAGCTTTCTTTCTCCTTCTCAGGAACTCTAGAACTATTGAAAAGCTACTCAGACAGGTTTAATTTTTATTTCTTTCAAAATTTTAACATTTTCGACTTTTAGGAAAAAAGTGTTTTTTTTGGCGTAATTTTGCCGAACTTTTTTTTTCTCTTCAGGAACTCTAGAACTATGGAAGAGCTACTCAGAACAGATTAAATTTTTTATTTTTTTCAAAAATTTAACTTTTTCGACTTTTTCGAAAAAAGTGTTTTGTTCGGCGTAATTTTGCAGATCTTTCTTTCTCCTTCTCGGGAACTCTAGAACTATTGAAAAGCTACTCAGAACAGATTGAATTTTTTATTTTTTTTTTTAAATTTAACTTTTTCGACTTTTTCGAAAAAGGGTATTTTCGGCGTAATTTTGCAGAGCTTTCTTTCTCCTTCTCAAGTACTCTAGAACTATTGAAAAGCTACTCAGAACATGTTCAATTTTTATTTTTTTTTTCACAATTTTAACATTTTCGACTTTTACGAAAAAAGTGTTTTTTTCGACGTAATTTTGCAGTACTTTTTTTTCCTTTTCAGGAACTCTAGAACTATTGAAAAGCTGCTCAGAACAACTTTTTATTTGCCTTTTTGCCACACGTCGTATGCTGCGTGAATCTGGCATACCCAATTTTCAAATCAATTTTTTTTTTTGTGAAAATATCCAGAACTTTTTTTCCCCTTTTCAAGAACTCTAGAACTATTGGAAGGTTACTCAGAACAACTTTTTTTTTCGTTTTGCGTCATACCGTATGCTAACTTCCCAGACATGTTACCGGCTTATGGTGACTCAATTGCTGTCAANAATAGTCCAGATTTGATGCTCACAACTTCTTTATTCTACGCAACAACATGGCTGGGGATTTGCCGGAAGGAATGTGACGGCACCTTTTGCCTCTATTAATTTCCACTGAGGGGTGAGTATCGACTCCCCGAATGTCGCCAGCTTTTAATACAAGCTTTTAATCCACTTTAATTACTTGGTTGTAATTCCATTCTTACGAGGGCTGATGAGTGTGGTTCGCTCCGTGTCCAATTCCAAAAAGAAAGTATATTTTTCTCGTCTCGTGGTATGTTACTACCGATTCTTTTATCGTATGTCAGTCTGGGCGTTTTCATAGTGGACATGTCAATTCGTGCCTATACCGATATGATGGTTTGTGTCTTGAATAACTATTGGTTACGTAAATTCATCTGGCAATCCCCTCCATTTTGAAGTTTAGCTTTGAAAGTTTTGTTATGTTTACATTTCTTATAATCGTTCTTATGTCTATTATTTGGGCAATAAAAAATAATAGATCATTATCCCCCTCTCATCTTCAGCGACACGTTAACAAAAAAAAATTTGGAGCGTTTAGTAGGGATATGAGAATGATGGTTCGAATGCGATTCACGGGCTGTGGTTTGATCGGCGTTAGACCTTACATCGAAATCGTTCTATATGATCTTCATCAACCCCATCCTGACTCGTTCAGTTCGCCTTTAAGCGCATATGTATGTACAAATGTTCCGTCTTTCGTATTTAGTTTCAGTACGCATTACATAAGCTACGGTAGATGAAAGGCATTGGTAAATGATTTGGTTATGAATCTTTTCTTGTATGCTTTGATCGATGTACTAGCAATGTACTGAGGATATAATATAAAAAAACTATGGATATAACAAAACTAAACTTAATTAATTTATTCCAGCCGGGTACCCTGTAATAAGGCAGAATCAATGGAGTATGGAGGCCCGCCATATATTCATCGGAATTCTTGAGAAGGCGAATGTACTGAATGAGTTAACGTGTTGTGATTAAATCGGCGGAATAATTTCCAAGCACTCGGTGTTTAGCATCGATCAGTTCATATGAATTCGTACCAAGTTTCCGTGAAACATAGGCTCTAATTTTTGGTGGAGCTAGTTTTTGTGCATAGCCCTCTCTGGCCACGGACTGTTTAGGATTGGGAATGTACACTTCCGAGCCTATCTCGAAATGGCGATCCCTTTTGCGGGTAAATGCCCGTTGTTCGGTTTGTTGATATTGTTCGAACTGTTTGTCTCGAATTTCATCAGCCAGAACTTTACGCTGTTCCACATCCTGTGTATGGCGTTACATCCAATAATAAAANCGGGTAAATGCCCGTTGTGCGGTTTGTTGATATTGTTCGAACTGTTTGTCTCGAATTTCATCAGCCAGAACTTTACGCTGTTCCACATCCTGTGTATGGTATGGATTTACATCCAATAATAAAATATATTCGTTTCCATCTTTAACATATTCACGACCAAGGTGCAGGAAATATGGCGTGTAGCCCGTGGCTGAATGCACTGAAGTGTTAGGGGGAATGTTCAAGAAGGTCAGCCATGTGAGCACGTAATCCAAGTTTAATGCTTTTGTTTGTCGGCTCAACCTGATTGGATTGTGGATGGTACAAAGGCGTTTTCATGAGTTTGATGTTATAATCGGCGCAAATCTTTGCGAAAGTTTGACTGATGAATTGAGTACCATTATCTGATATAATGAGTTCGGGGCAGCCATTCACCGTGAATATATGTCGATGATAATTGACTACGGATATGGCGTTTGCATTTTTCATGGGCTGCGCCCAGACATATCGCGAGT
Source organism: Rhagoletis zephyria (assembly GCF_001687245.7). Classification (NCBI taxonomy): domain Eukaryota; kingdom Metazoa; phylum Arthropoda; class Insecta; order Diptera; family Tephritidae; genus Rhagoletis; species Rhagoletis zephyria. Next base: position 164,274 of record NW_016157454.1, read on the forward strand.
AACAGTCGATGGCTA
>NW_016157454.1:164900-165085 GCF_001687245.7 Rhagoletis zephyria
ATTGGATAGGCATTTGGAACGGTGATTTTATTCAATTCTCTTGCGTCCAAGCACACGCGACACGTTCCGTCTTTATTCTTTACAGCCAGAACTAGTGACCGCCAAGGGCTTTCTTCGATGGTCATAATGATGTCACGACTACGCATTTTATCCAATTCGGCTTGAACTTGTTCAGCCACATATGG
>NW_016157454.1:165103-165463 GCF_001687245.7 Rhagoletis zephyria
CTGGCGTTTCATGACGGGTTTTGCATCACCCGTATCAATTACGTGTTCGATCTGATTAGTGACATTTAAAGGACCGCACTCAGGAGTTGGATTAAAAAGTCTGAGAACGGCGTCCAACATTTGTCTTTGATCTAGGGTGAGATTATGTGGAAGGCTGACGCTTGTTATTTTTGGGGTTTCTAGTTCACCCTCTAAACCAAGTGTGGAAGCGACAATTGGCTCCAGATCATTAGTCATAGAAGATACCTGAGCTTGTTCTTTCCCACTCCCTGGTGGCTGATTACAAAAATTAATAAATTTATCCGCCGTAACCATTTCGACTTTAGCGGATGCAAATTCTTCAGAATCACCTTTGGCTGT
>NW_016157454.1:165675-166222 GCF_001687245.7 Rhagoletis zephyria
AGTCGGGTAAGACTACCAACCGTATATAATACATTCACTTTACCAATGGCCTTAAATGAAATCGAGTTATCGGCAAGACCAATGGAGGTTTTGGTAGGTTACAACTGCCCCCATCTGTACTTCTCATAAAATGTTTGGGAAATGACTGTGACTTCAGCTCCACCATCGAGTAAAACCGTATGAGAATGGTTGTTAACCATAACCGTGAGATAATCGCGACGATCGTTCGGCATATTATATGTCAAGCATTTTTCTGAGATAAAGAAAACATTGCGGAGTCGTGGTGGGTTAACTTTGTTGTCTCCGTCTTGATTTTGATTAGGGACTGGAGCTGAAGTAGGTTTGGTAATTGGTGGTGTTGGTTCAGAACATTGGGTTGATGGTTCTTTGCCATCCCTTTGAGTTTGATTATACTCGTTAAGAATCAGAGTAGAATTATTACTGGAATTCGGTACTGAAGATTTGTCGATTTGTAGAGGGACTTCGGTAGAGTGCGGATTGTTAGAGACAGTGGATTTAGATAAAGTTGTGGACTCTGAGTACGATG
>NW_016157454.1:167102-168030 GCF_001687245.7 Rhagoletis zephyria
GTTTCTGAGATGCTTTAATTGGTTTCTTTTGCTTGTTCAAGTATGCACATTCCCAGTCAACGGAGTCGGACCCAGGAAAGGAAGCGGTATATTTCGAATGTGAAGAATCATCCGGTGGATCATGTATTGCCGAAATTTCCCGTGGCACTGATCGCTGTCTATCCGAACGGGTTCTTTCCGGACGGGGTGTGGCAACAATGAACGAATGTGGTGCAATTCGCTGAGCGAACTCCCGCAATTGCTCCAACGTGTGGACTTGTTGAGTGTGGAAGAGCTCACGCAGATGATCGGATAAGGTACCAGTGATGATATCGAGGTGGTCCCGGTCATCCAGACCACCGGAATTACCCTGCAATTGGAATGTCAAGTCATCGATATGTTTCAGCAGTGTTTGCGGGCGTGGGTCGAATTTAATCTGTGCATATGACATTATTACTTGGGCCCGAGTATNCCGTTCATCCAGACCACAGGAATTACCCTGCAATTGGAATGTCAAGTCATCGATATGTTTCAGCAGTGTTTGCGAACGTGGATCGAATTTAATCTGTGCATATGACATTATTACTTGGGCCCGAGTATGTTTGTTGAGGAAACGAGCTCTAAGGTTCGTGCAAAAATCTGGATAATCTCCGAAGTTTCTCAGCTCGGTGAAGTACCATTGTCGAGCGGCCCCCGTGAGTGTGGGTACCAAACGCGTTACCAATTCATGGTCGGGTACTCCAATCTTATATCGAAATGAGCCAATAATAGCCAAATAATCTTTAACCGATAGAAATTTTTCGTTCACATGAACGCCATCGAATTGAGCATATCCCTTCCATGATGGTAAGCCTCCGAATTTCCTATCCATTGCATCCGCTTGGGCAGATTCGTCGAATATATTGGCTTGATTTGGTCGTGATTGTGGTGGACCAGATAGCGAATAATT
>NW_016157454.1:168235-168569 GCF_001687245.7 Rhagoletis zephyria
TGAACGCCATCGAATTGAGCACGTCCCATCCATGATGGTAAGCCTCTGAATTTCCTATCCATTGCATCCGCTTGGGCAGATTCGTCGAATATAGTGGCTTGATTTGGTCGTGATTGTGGTGGACCAGATAGCGAATAATTCGAATATAAATGAGATGGTTGATTAATTGGTTCTTGGATATGTGACGTTCTAAGACCACGATAGGTATTGATCGTTTGAGTTTGTAAGGTTGAAGGACCACCCAAAGAACTATGCGGAGGATCTGCCGAGGGTGGTATCCAGGAATGATTCCAGGTCGTTGGCATGGTTTGGTTCATATCACGAACGTCAGGAA
>NW_016157454.1:172243-182223 GCF_001687245.7 Rhagoletis zephyria
CTAAATAACTGTGGGAATTCAGCGTTGGCGGCAGTTCCACAGGTCCCAATATCTGACAATTAAAAATGCCGCACCATAAATTTATTTCGTACCGGTACTGCGAACGATCTTCTCTCATTTCGTGAGGATTGTCTTCTGCTCAACTGTGAAGGTTATGTAAATTAAAATAACCATCACGTTTGCATGATGATTCATCGCTCCAAATTATTTTATTAAAAAAGTTGGGGTCTGATTCATGCATTCGCAACATTTCACGGCAAAATCTAACCCTCGACAGGTAATCTCTTTCTTGTAGAGCCTGAACAGGTTGAATGTGGTAGGGATGAAATCGATGGTCGTTTAAAGCTTTGCGAACGGTAGTTGTTGGTATTCCCGTCCGTTTTTCCATCACTCTCACTGAAGTCGATGGATCTAGTTCCACTTCCTCTAACACAACTTCAACATCTACCGTTGCGGGACGTCCTCTTTCGCCACCACGCTTTGCAGGTATGCGACCTTAAAAAAGTGAAAAATGATAGTTAACAAGCAAGCAAACAAAAAAGGTGTAAAAATCACTTACCTTCATATATTTCTCTCTGGGTCCGGGCGAATACTTCTCGACCCGGATGTCGACGATTGGGGTATCGCTCTGCATAGAGTCTTTGAGCAGCTCTGGCATTACAGCAAGCTTCACCGTAAATTAGGTGAATATCCGCATATTCATGCGACGTATACTGCGTGTTCTCTGTCATAGTATTAATAACACAATGTTCGAAGGGTCCAATTTCACAAAATCCACTTTCACTAATTCCGGTAAGTAACATAAAATAATGTCAGGAGCAGTTAATAATGTACCTTTGCACTCAGCGTTGCCAACTTTTCAATTTCAAAAAGCACCAAAACTTGGAAAGAAAAGCGTTTTACCGCACTAAAAGCACTAAAATTTTTTTTACCAAAAGATACTCTTTTTCATAACAGTTTGTATGTAACAAAAGTAAAAAAATGAACGATATTCAAAACTTTTTCGCTCATAATGATTGAATAGCATCTAAACATGCTATTATGATTCATGCTTACAAAATAATACCAAAGTACTGCATATTAAAACTAGTATATCACGAGAAAGAAATATCGAATCGCAATAAACGAAACTAAAATTTAAAGGGGAAGAGTAATACTAAATGATGCCCTAATTATAAATGAGTAAAAAAAATTGTTTATCATAATATAACCTCAACTATCGCGAAACCCGTGTCTTTGACACTTCGAGGTTAGGATATCTTTTGACTTGCTGGAGAAATTCTGCATCCAGATTTGGATTCAGCACCGAAAAATCTACAAGAACCGATAAATATTTCAAATTATTTCATGCTTTATCTATATACATTTGAGAAATCTGAGTTCAGAAAAAAAGCACTTAAAAAGGCACTAGGCACTAAACCATTTCTTTTGGCGTTTTAATTTTCAAAAAGCACTAAATCTAGAGCTAAAGCACCAAGTTGGCAACTATGTTTGCACTATTTAGCATGTCACTGGTCGGTAACAAGAGCAACTTAAATTTAAAAATTTAAATCTATTAAATACATTCTAGCGTGTCTCAGTCCTTTGACCACAAAATGGCTACAACTTTTTTTTCTATTCGAAACATTAAGAGTGGCACCTTCCTGAAATTATTAAATGGGCAATTTTTTTGTGTAATGTAAAGTTATAGCTCAGTACATTTTTTTTTCACCACAGATAGTCAAAGTTGGGAAAGAAAATATCAAAAAGTTAAAAATCCCAAAATAGTCATAATTTTATGATGGTTCCTTAATATATTTTAACTACATTGCATTTGAGTATGGAGAAGCAACTATCTGGAAGTATTTTACATAAAAAATTTACTAAGTATAGCCTGGTTTGTAGACGCAGCTAAAGAAAATACATGGAAAGGCACGATTTTTTTTTTTAATTCAAAAAAACTTTATTATTTCAAAAACGGTGACACTTTTACCTGAAAATTGTTTGTTTATCAGGGAGCTTCTTAAATAACGTAACGAATGCGGACATAACGCATAAGAAGTTCTTACGGAAACAATGATCCGGCTCGATGGTGAATCGTCCTTGAATCTGTATAGAAAAGGTGGTGGCAATTTCAAAATGAGAGAACATCATTGGTCCACAGAAATCCAATATACAGAGATTTATTTCAGACGAAATACCATAAGTGAATTTGCAGGCATTCATCAAGAATTGTCTTTATTTTGTTTAGTCGCCGTTAAGCATGGACCGCAATGGTTATGGTGGTCGATTTAAGGGTGGTAATTTGATTTTGAACCCTGGTGTCTCCGAATGACTTCACTTGACGATTTTTAGCAATATCTCGACTCCAGTGCCACCTGAGGCTCGTTTTTTCAATAGTATTGCCCCTACCGTTACCAATATACATATTGTTTATGAGGCAAATCGGAGCGAGCCACCTTCCCGCTACCAATACATATTTTGAATATTAGGCAGATCAGATCATAAAGTTGTGAATAAAAATTTCATTAAAATCATTTCGGTCGTTTAGGAGGAGTTCACTCGAAATCACACATACCGAAGAATTATATATGTATTTATAGATAGGTAAAAGTTTCAGTATGTTTGGAAGGCGCCACGCCCTCTCTACCAATAGTCCCCACTTTTCTCCAAGAGTATGGGATTGATTTCTATACCTTCATACCAAGTTCCAGACTCTACGACAAATGCTTCTGGAAATATGCGGTGGCTATAACCAAAAAACCCTATTTCAAAAAAATCGTTACAGCCGTTCGCGACATCACTTCCTACAAAAAGGTGGCACTTCTCTTATTATAATTGGTATAGATAACAAGTATCGATAAATAGCCAATAGCCGCTTGCTTTGCGGCGCCTTAAAACATTTCGAACTGTAAAACAATCATTCAATTCTATTCTATATAATAGATCGGTTCCTGGTCCAGCTGTAAAAAATCCTATATGTTAATCCAGGCAGTAAGCTGCCTGCGCGCCAAATTTCAATCCAAACGGAGCATATTAGAAGAAAAGGTTACCTACGTACTAAACTTCAAGCAAATCGGACGATAAATAAAACTTTTTCGAATAGATCAGTCTCTGGCCCACTACACAGAAAACAAGAATCACATATGCTAATCTAAGCAAAAAGCTGCCTACATACCAAATTTTAAGCAGATCGGACCATAATACGATTTTTCGAATAGATCAGTCTCTGGCCCACTACACAGAAAACAAGAATCACATATGCTAATCTAAGCAAAAAGCTGCCTACATACCAAATTTAAAGCAGATCGGACCATAATACGATTTTTCGAATAGATCGGTCTCTGGTCCACCTACAGGAAAAAAGTATTTTTTTTGTTGCTTTAAACATGGTGGTTGCTAAAAGCTATTTATATACAAAATTTCTTGAAAATCGGACCAGCCGTTCGCGAGGTTACCTGTTACAAAAGAAGGGACTTCTCTTTATATAATTAGTATAGATAAGTTTAGCTTCCTATTCGCTTAGCTGTTTTAGTATAGCTGCACTTTTCCGGTAGAATGCTTATTTCAGAAGTAGGTTTATTCAATATACACGCACATCTTTCATTTAACAGCAACGCGGGATCACAAAAATGATTTAATTTTTCCATTTCAAAATGGTCTAAAGAATTTAAAGTTTCAAAAAACCCTTTTACACACACATTTATATATACTAGAGTGCCAGTTACTGTTGAAATTGGACAGTTTTTCTAGTTTTAGAAGCCTTGGAGAGGTTTTCTAACTTAACACGTAGCAAAACTTATACGGTACAAATTAACTAACCGGAAAATCTTCTGCTAAAACGTAACAATTTTTTTTTTTTTATCTGAGAAGGTCTTTGGAGAACTTCGGCAGGACTTGGAATTGACCCGATACATTCAAGTTTATCGATAAATTTAAATGATTTGATACATATCGATAGTTCGATAAATTTCACTAAAATTCGATAACTCAACTAAATTCGTTAACTCGACCAATTTCGATAACTGTGAAATTCGATGGCTCGATAAATTTCGATAACTCAAAAATGTAAAGACTTTGGATACCTTTATAAATGTTTACTTTTGACATTTCCACATTTTTCGAAAACTATCTAAACATTTTGATAACTCCTTACACTCTGTTAAGACGATTAAATGCGATAAGCAGTGATAAATCGATAAGCTAATATAACCTTGAAATTTCAATAAATCGATATATTTTGAAAATTCCATAAACTTCGCTTCGTTGAACCAACCAAATTGAGTAGATCAATAATTATCGGTAACTCTGTAAGTTGAAAGACCTCCATGCATTACGACATCTCGATATATTTCGTTAAGTCTATAAATAATGATAATTCAAGAAATATCGATAACTTGATACATTTCTTTAACTTGACAAATTTCGTTAATCTCACACGTTTTTATAGCTCGATAACTACCCGTAAATTTGGACAACTAAGTTTCTGTGTCTATAAATTGCGACAACTCAGTAAACATTGATCAGTTTGAATAATTCGATACGTTGCGATAACTTAATAAGCATGGATAAATTTCGATAATTATAAACTTCGATGATTCGATAAATTTCAATAACTTTTATGGCTGATTTTATTTCGATTCCTACCGCAAAATTTCAACTCTATTATCCTAATTCTTATGTATTTCGCATTGTCTCCATTTTCGCCTTTATCTCAATTTTCCTCTTTGTCTTCACTTTTGCCCTTTTTTTTCTTCATCGTTATCACTGTTTCTCCATCTTCATATTTATCTTTATTTCAAAGTGTCGAGGACATGGACACTAACTTAATCCAGTTCGATTAGATTGAATTTTCCTTTCTTTGTAAAATGCGTGCGGCCGGCAACATCATTTTGCCATTGTGAATTTACATTTGAAAAATGCTTTGTAATAGTTGCTATTGTAAGCGAGCCATGGGGTGACCTGTGTCCGCATTTAAAATTCTTTTTCACTTCTTCTGTAACGACCGCCGCAGCCGCATAGCACCTGCATTTTCAATTTTCCGTTTCATAAGCCACTCGGGCTCAAAATTGTCGTTGTATTGCATTAATACGTTGAATTACTTCAATAAAAGAATTATTTAAACTATTTGAATTATACGAAATCCCAATCGGTTTTATTTATTGTGGATTTGGTTTCTCCGGTGCACGCTGTGCCGCTCTAATCAATCCCCTGAGATTGAACACAAAGTTTAATTTCAAATACGAAGTAAAAGAAAACGCGAAACGCTTGAATTGAGCAGGTTACAAAAACAACCATTAACAAATATGGGAATTTTTAAACGAAAATTTTCAACCAATTTCGAAACTATAAAAACTCTCCTCATCTACAGAAAATTACCTTTCCAACGGTGTTTTTGGTTTTGAAATCGGTAACTTTACCTTGGTCTTCATCTTTGTTTTTATCTTTCACATCTTTGCTTATATCCTTTTCTATTCACGTAGATGAGATGAGGTGCGATGACGTGATAAGATGTGACGTGATTTTATATGATGTGATAGGATGTCATGTCATGTGTTGTCATATCCTCTGATGTCATGTCATATGATGTCATACCATATGATGTCATATCATGTGATGCCACGTCATGTAATGCCATATCATGTCATACGATGTCATATCATGTGATGTCAAGTCATGAGATGTCATGCCATATAATGTGATGTCATATCATATAATGTCATGTCACGTGATATCGTGTGATATGATATCATATTATGTGATGTAATTTATTGTGATGTCTCATCATATCATGTGATATTATGTGATGTGATGTCATGTAATGTGATCACATTCCATGTTCCGATTATTAAATCGGTAACCCTGTCGATAACTGTTTCAATAAAAATACCGATAACAATATCCATACACATATAGAAAAATACAACGATTATAAAATAGATTAATTCAGCGATAAATATAACAATCGTCAGTATCGATTATTGTACATATCGTTAACAATATAAATGACTAAATCGATAACAAAATCAATTATTTAATCGATTGTTATACCGATAACAATATCCATTATTGTATCGATAACAATATCGATTATTTTATTGATTATTATATCGACTACAATAGCGGTTATTTAATTAATAACAGCATCGATAACAATATCGATTATTTTATCGATAGCAATATCGATCATTATATCGATAAGAATATCGAGTTTTATATCGATAACAATATCGATCTTCATCCTCATCCTTTTCTTCATATTTATTTTTATTTTTGCACATTCCTCTTCACCTTTATCTTAAAGTGTTTAATTTTACTTTGATCTTCGTTTTTGCCTGTACCTCTAGGCATCTTTGTTTTTGTTTTTATTATCAAACCGGTAAACCGCTGAGAACCATTTCCATGTGCATTATTCCCCTCGAATTTGACAATTTACTCCCAACCAACCAACTGCCGCTAAAGAAGTTTCACTTCATAAATTCAAGAAATGTTCTTACCCTTTCAGTTACCCTAATTCGTATTTTCGTCTTTATCTTCACCTCTGCCTTCTTTTTTTTTGACTTCATCGTTATCATTTATTTCTTCATCTTCATATTTATCTTTATTTCAAAGCTTAATTTCAAATGTGTAGTGAAACAACAGGCGAAACATGTCAAATTGAACATGTTGCAGCAACATCTATACACAATTCGAAAATGTTTAAACGACGGTTTTGGCCGTAATTTTCAGCCAATTGTGAAACCATAAAAACTGCTCAACTATGGAAAAATGCCTTTGCTACGGTGTTCTTGGCTTTGGAATCGGTTTAAGCTTTATCTATTTTATTTTGTATATACATATGTATGTACGTATGTATATTCTACTCCAACCCTCTAAAGGTGAGTGTGGCTTGAAACTTCGCAANGACGGTTTTGGCCGTAATTTTCAGCCAATTGTGAAACCATAAAAACTGCTCAACTATGGAAAAATGCCTTTGCTACGGTGTTCTTGGCTTTGGAATCGGTTTAAGCTTTATCTATTTTATTTTGTATATACATATGTATGTACGTATGTATATTCTACTCCAACCCTCTAATGTATTATGTATGTTAAGAAAAACCGACGTGACAGCGAGGGTAAAACTATTTTATGAACATATACATAAATAGGTGGTAAATAATAATTTTAGGTACAATATATATACATATTATTACAATATATTATTATTATTATTTTTTATTGCCCAAATAATAGACATAAGAACGATTAAAAGAAATGTAAACATAACAAAACTGTCAAAGCTAAACTTCAAAATCGGGGGGATTGCCAGATGAATGTACGTAACCAATAGTTATTCAAGACACGAACCATCATATCGGTATAGACACGGATTGGCATGGCCACTATGAAAACGCCCACACTGACATACGATAAAAGAATCGGTGGTCACATACCACGAGACTAGAAAAATATATTTTCTTTTTGGAATTGGACACGCAGCGAACCACACTCATCAGCCCTCGCAAGAACGGAATTACAACCAAGTAATTAAAGTGGATTAAAAGCTTTTATTAAAAGCTGGCGGCATTCGAGGAGTCGATACTCACCCCTCAGTGGAAATTAATAGAGGCAAAAGGTGCCGTCACATTCCTTCCGGCAAATCCCCAGCCCTGTTGTTGCATAGAATAAAGAAGTTTTGAGCATCAAATCTGGACTATTCATTTGACAGCAATTGAGCCGGTAATACAAAATCATTACACGTAAGTCAGCCACTTTCTTGCCACCATCCATTGGAAACGAGCTATCCATCAACCGTAAATAAAGATTCCTGTTTGGACCGACAAACCAAGGTCAAGCAAATCATTGGCGCCCAACTAAACGGGTGAAAAAGAATAAGTTTTTGTTGAACATAACCAGACTTAAGCCCGGCATAAAATAACCGCGTGCTCAGCTGAGGGAGTATAGCAATTTCATCATCGAATCAATTTAATACATCATAAAATTAGATTTAAGGAAAAATTAAAATGTTTTAGTCGTTTTTCTCATTTTGTTGGTCACAAAATTGTACGTCGGTGAACCAAACATATTCGAGTTTAATAGATTTTTGATAAATTTTTTCCTTTAGAAATTTCGCTATTATAAATCATCATTGAGGTTGAATCAAATAATTATCTTTTGAATTCATAATCACTGTAAATCAATAGCGTCCTCAGTCTTCACACGGCATGATATAATTGATTTTTATTAGAGCTCGTTTTCAGTCAAAATTTTTGTGGGTATTTTGATTATATAATTCCGCGGGGGTGAATGGTGATCAATCTGCGATGCGAACACCATTGATCAGCAGTCATAACCATTCTCGTTCAGTTCAGTTCGCCTGACAAGCAAGTTAATTGAATCTTTTAATCAAGTAACACCACACATCAACGGTCATGATTTTTGAAGCGATCATTTTTCTTTTCGTCTTTCGGTATAAGTTCAAGCAACTTAACCGATAACACGGTCAATATTAATTGAACCAAACTATTGATTTTTCTTTATTTTTGTAGTTTGGTATTAATTGCGAATAAAATTTCAAACTCGTATCAAAGAAATCTCGTTTAACATTCTCAAACTGGTTGAATATTCTCAGTCTGATTTAGTCTTTCGGTAAATTCGGGGGTGGAGAGTCTTGATCTTTGTTGCGTACCTTGTTGGCGACAGAAGGGACCGAAAGAGATACAGGTAATACTCCCAAGTATTCAAGGCCTTCGCTGCATCCCGGGAGCAAAAAACTTGGTCCATAAAAACATTGGAGCTAGTGCGTTAAACGTCATTCTCAGCCCACGTTCGGTATAATATTAAACAAAATTTTGGACCGAAAATCACATGAGATGTACAACCAATTGAGCATGAATTTTTTGTTAAACTAATTAGATTTAAAGCAATATTCAAATAGTGATCGATTTATGCGGCATTATTTTTGAAACTCAACTCAAAATACTGTTCCATCACAGTATTTACCCTTAACGATACCAGATTCGATTCCAAACCAGCATATACCGACTTCGGTTCAGGCACCTGAACCACGGTATACCCTGACCACCAGTACGGTTAACTCAAATACTCAACCAGCCGTCCTCAATTCAGTGTCAGGCGGAACGGAACCAACACCCTCATTGCACCAACTGTCTGTAATGGTGTCTGAGTTGCTGAGATCCCCAACACAGATGCAATAGCAAATGATCCGTGATCGGATTCAGTTGCAGACACAAATTCCTGATGTTCGTGATATGAACCAAACCATGCCAATGACCTGGAATCATAATGGNAACACAGATGCAATAGCAAATGATCCGTGATCGGATTCAGTTGCAGACAGAAATTCCTGATNAGTCTTAGAACGTCATATATCAAAGAAACAATTAATCAGCCATTTCATTTATATCCGAATTATTCGCTATCCGGTTAACCATAATCACGACCAAATCAAGCCACTATATTCGACGAATCTGCCCAAGCGGATGCAATGGATAGGAAACTCAGAGGCTTACCATCATGGATGGGACGTGCTCAATTCGGTGGCGTTCGTGTGAACGAAAAATTTTTATCGGTTGAAGATTATTTGGCTATTATTGGCTCGTTTCGATATAAGATTGGAGTACCCGACCACGAATTGGGCACGCGCTTGGTGCCCACACTCACGGGGGCCGCTTCGACCCACGTTCGCAAACACTGCTGAAACATATCGATGACTTGACATTCCAATTGCAGGGTAATTCCTCTGGTCTGGATGACCGGGACCACCTCGATATCATCATTGGTACCTTATCCGATCATCTGAGTGAACTAGTCCACACTCGACAAGTCCACACGTTGGAGCAATTGCGGGAGTTCGCTCAGCGAATTGCACCACATTCGTTCATTGTTGCCACATCCCGTCCGGAAAGAACCCGTTCGGATAGACAGCGATCAGTGCCACGGGAAATTTCGGCAATACATGATCCACCGGATGATTCTTCACATTCGGAATATACCGCTTC
>NW_016157454.1:182534-184717 GCF_001687245.7 Rhagoletis zephyria
TAATCAGCCACCAGGGAGTGGGAAAGAACAAGCTCAGGTATCTTCTATGAGTAATGATCTGGAGCCAATTGACGCTTCCACACTCGGTTTAGAGGGTGAACTAGATACCCCAAAAATAACAAGCGTCAGCCTTCCACATAATCTCACCCTAGATCAAAGACAAATGTTGGACGCCGTTCTCAGACTTTTTAATCCAACTCCTGAGTGTGGTCCTTTAAATGTCACTAATCAGATCGAACATGTAATTGATACGGGTGATGCAAAACCCGTCATGAAACGCCAGTATCCAGTATCGCCATACGTGGCTGAACAAGTTCAAGCCGAATTGGATAAAATGCGTAGTCGTGACATCATTATGACCATCGAAGAAAGCCCTTGGCGGTCACCAATTCTGGCTGTAAAGAAGAAAGACGGAACGTGTCGCGTGTGCTTGGACGCAAGAGAATTGAATAAAATCACCGTTCCAAATGCCTATCCAATTTCGGATACCAATCAAATTTTAGCTCGACTAAAATCAGCGAAATACCTAACCAGTATGGATCTATCTCAAGCTTTCTTTCAAATTCCTTTGGCAAATTCGAGTCAACTGAAAACTGCTTTTGCATTCGGTAACAGACTTTACGCTTTTCGTCGAATGACGATGGGGTTGGGAAATTCACCGGCCACATTAGCCATTCTCATAGATAAAATTTTCCGTGATTTACTTCCACATGCATTCGCATATGTGGATGATTTGATAATTTTCACTTCGACGTTTAAAGAACACGTTAAGATATTGGCTATCGTTGCAAAACGTCTGGCTGGGGCCGGCTTAACTATCTCAACATCCAAATAGAATTTTTGTTGTAAACGATTGGAATTCCTGGGCTACTTTTTGTCTCAAAAGGGTCTATCTGCGAATCCATCTCGTATTCGAGCGATTATTGAAATTTCACGGTCCAAAACGGCAAAAGAAGTCAGACGGTTCGTTCGTGCAGCAGGCTGGTACCGTAAATTTATTCAAAATTTTTCGGAGATCACAGCACCCTTTTGTGAATTGTATAAAGGAAACCGGAAAGGACCCACTGAATGGAATACCGTTGCTGAACAAGCCTTTCTCAAACTTAAAAGTGTTTAACTACCACTCCCGTTCTGACTATGGCTGATTACTCAAAACCATTCAAGGTTTATACCGATGCCTCGCTTATCGCAGCGGGAGCTGTTCTAGTACAAGAACATGATGGGAATGAACGTGTGGTTCAGTGTTTTTCTAAGAAATTCTCGAAAGCCGAACAAAATTACACAGCATCTGAACGGGAATGCCTAGCCGTTCCAGGAAACATTTGGAACTTCTTGACGCCTTATCTCGTTCTTTTGCTCTTCTCAACATCGTTCGTAGAAATCTAATTGACCTTCCGAGTAATTTTACCGTTAATCGTACACCAATCACATCCGTGATCAACATTGACCCAAACACGTGCGATAAATGGTACAGCAAAATGCATGCCACGGCCTCAAAACAACCATTAGATAGATATAAAATCGAGAACAACCTCCTATATCACCGACTGAAATTTTCCAATCAAAGTGCGGAAATTCTGTGGACACTTTGTGTACCAGAGCAAAAGTCCTAGATGAAAACCATAACCACAGGGTGTTTGGACAACTTATAGACGTATCTCACAACGCTATTACTGGCCAAACATGTATGAGTCCGTTTACCGTTTATTAATCCAAGTAATGAGAGCACCAAAACACCTCACGGCGAATATAGAGAACCAAACCGACCGGGTAGGCAATTATCGATTGACTTCGTCGGTAAGCTGCCCATGTCTAAAAATCGTAACCAATGGACCTTCCTAGCCATCGACTGTTACTCGTGATATGTCTGGGCGCAGCCCATGAAAAATGCAAACGCCATATCCGTAGTCAATTATCTTCGACATATATTCACGGGGAATGGCTGCCCCGAACTCCCNGAAACTTGGTTCGAATTCATATGAACTGATCGATGCTAAACACCGAGTGCTTTTCAATTATTCCGCCGATTTAATCACAACACGTTAACCCATTCAGTACATTCGCCTTCTCAAGAATTCCGATGAATATATGGCGGGCCTACATACTCCATTGATTCTGCCTTATTACAGGGTACCCGGCTGGAATAAATTAATTAAGTTTAGTTTTGTTATATCCATAGTTTT
>NW_016157454.1:184812-185948 GCF_001687245.7 Rhagoletis zephyria
GAGTCAGGATGGGGTTGATGAAGATCATGTAGAACGATTTCGATGTAAGGTCTAACGTCGATCAAACCACAGCCCGTGAATCGCATTCGAACCATCATTCTCATATCCCTACCAAACGCTCCACATTTTTTTTGTTAACGTGGCGCTGAAGATGACAGGGGGATAATGATCTATTATTTTTTATTGCCCAAATAATAGACATAAGAACGATTATAAGAAATGTAAACATAACAAAACTGTCAAAGCTAAACTTCAAAATGGGGGGATTGCCAGATTAATGTACGTATACCAATAGTTATTCAAGACACGAACCATCATATCGGTATAGACACGAATTGACATGGCCACTATGAAAACGCCCACACTGACATACGATAAAAGAATCGGTGGTCACATACCACGAGGCTAGAAAAATATATTTTCTTTTTGGAATTGGACACGGAGCGAACCACACTCATCAGCCCTCGCAAGAACGGAATTACAACCAAGTAATTAAAGTGGATTAAAAGCTTGTATTAAAAGCTGGCGGCATTCGGGGAGTCGATGCTCACCCCTCAGTGGAAATTAATAGAGGCAAAAGGTGCCGTCACATTCCTTCCGGCAAATCCCCAGCCATGTTGTTGCGTAGAATAAAGAAGTTGTGAGCATCAAATCGGGACTATTCATTTGACAGCAATTGAGTCACCATAAGCCGGTAATACAAAATCATTACATGTAAGTCAGCCACTTTCTTGCCACCATCCATTGGAAACGAGCTATGCATCAACCGTAAATAAAGATTCCTGTTTGGACCGACAAACCAAGGTCAAGCAAATCAATATATGTGTATGGATATGGTAAGAAGCGGTATTTATTTAATATTTTACCGAAGTATATATATAGGTATTGTACTTATTGTCGGCCGCTGTGGTGTAGTGGTAAGCAGTGCGCGCTTCCACTCCGCAGCACCTGGGTTCAAAGCAACATCGCAAAAATATAGAAAAAAGGTTTTTTCTTAACAGCGGTCGCCCCTCGGTAGGCAATGGTAAACCTCCGAGTGTATTTCGATGACTGAGTGGAAGATCGACCTATCTCGGCAGGCAGTTCGAAAACGCTCTATCTCAAAAAACTTTTCAAGAACGCCCTATTTCAGAATT
>NW_016157454.1:186012-189062 GCF_001687245.7 Rhagoletis zephyria
ATTTCTAATATGAAAAACAGCTCCTCATAAAAATACAATCGCCGTTCGGAGTCGGCGTACAACTGTAGGTCCCTCCGCTTTGTGTGACAACATCAAGGCGCACGCCACAAATCGGAGGAGAAGCTCGGCCAAACACTAACGAATGTGTAAGCGCCAATCTATTATTATTATTATTGTACTTATCGAAGTACACTAACAAAGAATTGTCTTTTGTGACCTTTAAATTTTTAATGCAAAAGCGAGCTGCCAAAATAAGTTTTAGCCCTCACTTTTGCTTAGATATTTTCTTACCGCTTTACCATAGATGCAGAACCAATTGGTGGAAATGCACCCTTTAAAATTTAAAATTGTACCTGTTTGTTTGCACTTGATTGATGTACATAATTTTAAATTTTTACCAACAATGCGTCGTTTACTTAATTTCCCTTCCTCAAGAAAATCCGGTTTGAAGGACCAGTGCTAATTTCAGGATAGAGCTAGGGCTGATTTTCTGTAGAGCCGGAAATAAAAGAATAAAACTGTTAGAAAATTGTTTATTTGAGAAATTTATGGAACTCAACTTACCACGTGTGTCTTATATAGGGATCGCCAGAATACTAATAACCTTGGCTTACTTAAACGTCCGAGAGCCTGGAGTAGTAATTTTGACGAGCGCGGTAAATTAGGGTTGCCATTTGGCGAACGGAGTGAATAGTTATAGCTCAGTACCAGAGATGGGCGCGGGATAGCGCGGGGACCCACGGTACTGATTTGAAATTGGCCAGGATGGGCGGTATCGGGAAGATCTGTAAAAATATGGCGGGCGGGACGGGACCAAAATCCTTTCCCGACACTCCCGATAAAACCGCAACCCCCGCAAATTCACAAAATCTTCCTTAAAAACGAAGTTTGAAATATGCACTTTTAATGTTTTATTGAGACGAAAAAGAAAAAAAATTATAGGAAGATGCCAGATCTTTCATTATTATTTCATATTAGTATGAAAGACATGAACATTTTGGTGAACTTTCGATCGGTTTGCAAACCTCGCCAAACACGTTGACATCTCAACCGCTCGTTTTAATTTGTTGTCCGTGTATAGCCTGCTTTAGAGATAGATATCGGGACTCACGGGACCCGCGGTACAATTCTGAAAAATGTCGGGATGGGCGGGTTCGGGACTTAAAAATCGAATTTCGTGATGGGCGGGGTCGGGATTAAATATTTAGTCCCGTGCCCATCTCTACTCAGTACATTTTTTTTCACCAGCGATAGTCAAAGTTGGGGAAGAAAATATCAAAAAGTTAAAAATCCCAATATAGTCCTAATTTTATAATGGTTCCTTAATATATTTTAACTACATTGCATTTGAGTATGGAGAAGCAACTATCAGAAATTATTTTACATAAAAAATTTACTAGGTATTGCCTTGTTTGTAGATGCAGTTAAAGAAAATACATGAAAAGGCACGATTTTTTTTAATTAAAAAAAATTTAAATATTTCACAAACCGTGACTTTTTTACCTGAAAAATTTTTGCTTATCAGGGAGCTCACCACCCCACCTGCCTTCTCCTCAAGTTTGGCAGGTTACTTCTGGGACACCTTTTATAAAGATAGATTGTAACAGGCCGATGTCTGCACCTTATAGATATTAAAGAAAAATTAATATGGGGGTTTTTATTAGAGCTACAGAAGCCAAATAAACAATTTTTAGAATTTTTGACTCTCTGCCTGTCTGTAAATTTGTACGCGCAACACTCGAAAACAAATGCATGGAATCTAGAGATCTAGCTTACAATATAGAAGAAGCAAATTAGAGAGTTGCCACCTGTGTTTAAAATTTCAGTTTAGGTCAATTAATACGGTAAAGTAAGTATTGCAATATGGCTGTCAAAAGAAAGAGGTTTACAAAGGCTTACAGCTGAAAACTTCAATTTAATTAAATTGATAGCATAAATTAAATATTGCAATATTGGCATCAAACTAAAGAGGCTAGGAATTTTTAATGTCGAAAATATTGTTAGGGGATTTGCCAACTGCTTGAAAAATTTTATAATGAATACATACATACAAATTTTTAAAATAAAAGAAATATTACAATACGGACATTAAACTAAAGAGGATTAGGAAATATTTTTGAAGCGGGTTGCCACTTAGTTGGAAACTTTAATTCGTTTAAATTTATAAGTTATCTAAATGTTGCCATATGGGTATCAAACGAAAGTATTTGAGAACAATAAAATTGCAACAGGCCGATATCTGTACATAATGATGTTAAAGGAAAATTAATAGGGGGTTTATTAGATCAACAGAAGCCAAATCTAAAATTTTTATAATTTTGGTCTGTGCGTCTGCATGTTTGTAAGCACACCACGCAAAAACTAATGTATGGAATGTACATATTGCTAGAGCTCTAATTAAAATTATAGAATCCATTTTTTTTTTGTTTTAGTTAATCGGCGATCATTATTCCTAGGTATTTGAATGTATTAACTTTTTCCAGGGCGTCATTGTTTATATTTAGAGTTAGCAACGAGCTGTTCTCAAAATTTCGCCTTGATATAACCACAAACTTAATTTTATTGACATTCAATTAAGTGTGTTCAAGCATAACCAATCGCACTTTTTTGGAACTTCTGTATGTAAGGTTTTTCGCTAAAAAAATCAACACTTTTTGTCGTTGCTGCCGAAAAATTAAGAAATCTGAGACATCACGCTTTACAATTTTATACAGTTCTCTGCACAATGTATTCCACTAAACTACTAAACGGCTGCACCGATTTGGTTCATATTTGGAACATATGCCAGCACTTTGAAAATAAATATCCCGACCAAAAATTTACTCGGTATGTAGCTCGGGATACTCCTAAAATTCTTATAGAAACTAAAACATAAAAAACCAATATATCTCTAAAACCAATTACGCTGGGGAACTGAAACTTACACAACTTACCGTACAAACTGAACTTCTCATATAGCTTGTCTCTGGACGTCTTACGCTAACGTCCTGAAATTCGACACAGCTACATATGTTATCAATACCGTACTTATGGCGAAAAGTGGTGATTAT
>NW_016157454.1:189196-198922 GCF_001687245.7 Rhagoletis zephyria
TCAAAGCATACTGAGCATCTTTCTCTTTGACACCATGTCTGAAATCCCACGTGATCTGTCAAATACTAATGCATGAAAATCCTAACCTCAAAAAAATCACCCGTTAGCTTGTCTCTGGACGTCTTACGCTAACGTCCTGAAATTCGACACAGCTACATATGTTATCAATACCGTACTTATGCCGAAAAGTGGTGNTGCACCGATTTGGTTCATATTTGGAACATATGCCAGCACTTTGAAAATAAATATCCCGACCAAAAATTTACTCGGTATGTAGCTCGGGATACTCCTAAAATTCTTATAGAAACTAAAACATAAAAAACCAATATATCTCTAAAACCAATTACGCTGGGGAACTGAAACTTACACAACTTACCGTACAAACTGAACTTCTCATATAGCTTGTCTCTGGACGTCTTACGCTAACGTCCTGAAATTCGACACAGCTACATATGTTATCAATACCGTACTTATGGCGAAAAGTGGTGATTATTGGAAAGGCTGGATCGATATACATTTACGTACACGCGCAAGTATCATTCGATAAGGAACCATTTTCTCCTAAATTTATAAATCCATGAACTGTTGTAACTTTGTTTTTAATTTANTCGACACAGCTACATATGTTATCAATACCGTACTTATGGCGAAAAGTGGTGATTATAGGAAAGGCTGGATCGATATACATTTACGTACACGCGCAAGTATCATTCGATAAGGAACCATTTTCTCCTAAATTTATAAATCCATGAACTGTTGTAACTTTGTTTTTAATTTATAGTAAAAGGTAAAATTTATGTGAAAATTTTGAAGAATTTTTTTAAATTTTTCACAAAGAATGGAGCTTAGATTTTTCGAGTTTCGCTATCGACTGTCCTATCTACAAACATATGTACCTATTTGCATCAAATTATAGCCGTTTCGTTGTTCGGACTAAATTCAAAAACCACGAATAGAGTTCCGTCAGATTGTCGGAGGTTATCTTACATACATATATAGTCCTATTACATGCTACCAGAAAACTCGATAGGTGGTGCTGAAGTAGAGTATTTATAAAAATCGTATTTATTAACCTATTTCGTTCAAATTTTAAATGTGAGCTATGTACCTGTTTGATGGAAAATTCGTTTGATAAAAATTGACCCGATGAGTGCCGCTGGAGTCAAGGTTGAAATTCATAACACGTATTCATTTTATGGTAGGCAATGGTTTTGCAGAAAATGGACCCAATGGAGGGCGCTGCAGCCGAAATGTATAGAAACCCCGTGTGGTTGGTCTGCTTTGGCCCTATGTTAGAGTTATATGAATTTAGTTTTCAGATGTCTAAATGAAGGATGGGGTTAAGTTTGTCTGACGCCCTCATGCACGATAATGCGATCTTGCATCTACCTAGAAATCAGTTCATAAATATTACCACGAATTCTAAAAGTGGGGAATTAACAAGGAGAGATCGCCGTAGGTATATCAATTGCTCCATTTGAAAGATATTCAAGAGATCACGCTACTTTTTTAGCCAATGTACCGGGCAACTTTTCATCCTGTAGGACAGTGAGGATTCTTGGCCCTCCTATAACAGAAAATGCACTTCGGTGCTCTTGAGTTTCCTTACAAGAACTTTTATTGGCATACACATCGCACCAATGTTGTAGTTGCAAGAACATAGAAAAAGATTACGCATGCTTGGCAGAGGTCTCACAGGTGGAAATAAAACCATCGGTAAAGCTCATGACATCGAAAAGGATTGGTAATCCATATGGTATCACAGCGTTTCTATTATTGGCCTATGTATGAGGAGGATACTGCGCCTTAGTGGTTTCAACCAAAACCAAAAATTTTGACTTTACAGACTATTTTTGCTTTTAAACGCTCTTTTGCATTGGCCAACGCAAACGTCTTATTAGGCGCGCGGGCATAGGCTAGTATTAAAATAAAGATGTTAATATGCCAGAATAAAATTTACTAAAACCTTAAGAGCTTACGACGGTTGAAGGGCTGACAATTTCTCTAGAAATAAGGAAAATTTCCCACGAATTAAATGTACTATGTTTTAAGGCTCACTGATCTCGAGTTATGTATCACATTCAAACTTTTTCGGTTGACAACACTCAAATCAACTGTCATTTTCAGATAAGTAACACAATGGCTGAATTTCTTTATTCATTCTGAACGTTTGGAATAAACTTTTTTGTTTACTTATTCTTTAGAACGTTCCTGATGATATGTTAACGTATATTTCAAAAGCATTCTGTTTATTCCGGCTGTGAAATGGGATTATCCGGAATGTATAAAGAAACGCAGCCAATATATTTGTTTAGCAAAATTTTATTTATTATATACGAGGGTATATATGAGGCATTTCATGTCACCGCGGCCACTACTGTACCCGACCTCTAAGGATTTGGATGAAAGTTGAAGATATTGAAGGTCTAGGTGACATGAATATACGTGCAGCATATTTTGCCGATAAATTAAATTTTAAGAAGAAAATCCCTTCAAGGAAATGACAGAACTGAACTTTGGTGTAAGTTCAAATGGAAAATCTGCTAATGACGTGATTGGAGGAAATTTTAAGAGACTAGCAGCTAGAGCAAGTCTTTAACTCCTGACGTTACAACAAATTCGTACGCCCGAAGCCCTCTACCAATGGGGTGCTGTATGTTTCCAATGGGGTGCCTTTAAAAAATGACTGCAACTAACTTTTCTGGGGACTTTATTTCGACTATGACTACTCATTGGAGGTCTAATATTCTTTTGTAATGAGTGTGGTTGATGTTGATGTTTCGGTTTCATTGCAAAAGAATATTAGAACTCCAATGAGAGCTTCATGGCTAGTCCTTTTATTAAAACAAATGAGTAATAAAATTATAGTTTAAAAAGAACCAACAACACGCTTTTATTACAATAAGAACTAAAAAGAAAAATTTATTGATTTAAAGATTCGTTAAAAAGGATATGAAGTTCCCTAACTTGATGTTATTTAACCTTTTAAACTAGCTTAAAATAGGATTAAAGTAATTGGCTCGCGGTCATAGTCGAAATAAAGTTCACTGAAAAGTTAGTTGCAGTTATTTTTTACAGGAATTTGTTGTAACATCAGGAGTTGAAGCTTGCTCTAGTTTCTAGTCTCTTAAAATTTCCTCCAATCACGTCGTTAGCAGATTTCACGTATGAACTTGCACCAAAGTTCAGTTCTGTAATTTAATTGAAGGGATTTCCATGATGTCAGACCTTTAGTAAAGTTGATATTACTTATTCATATTCTTTTTATTTTTTATACACATTTCCTCTTTCAAAAATATAATTTTTCATAAAATTTCAATGTCTATTTATCATATTGCTCGAGCGTTAAACGATCTAGAGTCCATATGCATAAGTAGCCCATTACGCCCATTTGGGAACTTAAAGTTGACATTATAGACAATGGTTTTATGTAAAAATAAAATTTTTTAAATATGGTATAATCAGAAAAAAATCAAAATGAAAAATGTTTACTTATTTTTGTCGTTTTTTTATGCATTGCACATTAATGTAAAAAATGTACAATTAAAGCCCATAATAAAACGAAAGAAATACCTTTGTGAAGTGAAACTTCTTAGGCGGCGGTATCGCAAAAATGGAGAGTGAAATTTTTAAAACTGAAAACGTTACATGAGTGAGAAGGAAGATATATGCAGTATAGGGAAGGGGAAAAAGAAATAAAGCGACGCATGACGGGTACGAGTACCTACATATGTATATATGTGTGTTTTAATCCACGTATATATGTATGCATATATATATGTATACATTAGAGTGGCCTTAATAAACCAAAGATTTTCGCACGGAAAAATATGAGGTTGGGTATAAAAATAAATATGAAATTATTTTTAAAGCCTTAAGATAACTCTTTGGAGTTCCGGGTTTACCGAAAAGTGACGAAATTGGGGCCAGTTTTTATGAATTTTCATATTTTATAATTTTAAGATGGCGATGTTTTATTGTGTGCGTTTTTATCGAAAATTTCATGAAATAACTTTTCCAAAATGTCATTTAAGTTTCAAATCGGTTAAAATAACGCATCATCATAGAATTGCAAAGGTCTTAGAAGTACGAAAAAACACAAATCACAAATTTTAACCAAGCGGCAGTCCTATAAGTGAAAAGTCAAAAGTGCAACAAAGAGCGTGAACGGCATTTTTTACAAAAATTAAATTGAGCTAATACAGAAAAGGTAAAATGGCAACATCGGCAAGCCCATCCAGGAAACAATTCCGATCCGATGACTATACAATTTTTTTTATTTGGAAATGTGAAAGTGAACTCAAAGACGTAAAGTTGCCGAGCATGAAATAAGTTCTGCAACTATTTTTTTACAAAACGCGAGTGGAAAGAAATTCGGGAAAGTCGGTGTAAAAAATACAATTGATGCTACCAATGACTTTTATCAAAAGGCAAAGTTTCCTACGATGACCGCAACCGCAACTGTGTGAAAAAATTTTAATGCCACCACATATTAGGATTGTTCTTTACCGAAACAAGTTATACCCCCATTTTTTTATTTTGAAATCAAAAAATATTTAGAGACTGCTCAAATATAATAATAATATTAATATTCTTTTTGCATCGAAAAAAGTGTCTCAGAGGTGGTCCCATACTAATCTGGTTAAGATCCGATCAGTGGATCATGAGATATATATATATTTTATATGAGAGTTGAAGTCGGTTTTTTTTGCTAAAAATTACTTGTCATTTGTTTAGTCTTTAAGTTACTTTCAGATTCTGTGCTTTCTTATTCTAAAAGTCTAATATTAATTTCATTTTTAAATTCATTTTCATTTGTACTTGGGTTTCGTTAGTCTTAAAGTTAATATTGAGATCAATAAAATAATAAAAAACAAAAAAGACTTTTCATAAATTTGATAAACTTAAAAATTAATTTTCAACATTTTTCTTCTTTTGTCTATATACTTTTTTGAAGTACTATGCTTTTTTGAAAATATTTGACGACAGGTGTGTTTTAGGCTTCTAGGCGCACCAGTTGTTCTGTAGCCACCTTCTGCCTGGCTATTGCGTCCATGATCGCGGCGTTTTGGGTTTCCACAACGTTTTGCAGAACTTCTATTTTTTTGCCCATTGCTTGCAGTTGTTTCTTAGTTGTTGCAGTGACTGCAACACACCACTTGAAAAAGTTCTTGGTTGCTCTCTAAATATGAAAAATAAGTTGCAGTTTTTATTATAATAAATTTTTCATATTTAAATCTTTATCTAAAATTGTATATGGTTTTTATAATAAGCTGAATATTTGGTTTTGATGTTGATACGCTTATTCTCCGCGATTCTAAAAAAATATGAAAATATATGTGTATGGGAAGATTTATGTAAGCATGTAATTGAAAAGAATTATTTACCTATGGTGCATTCACTGGTCAAACTGACGCGTCTTGAGCTGTTTTGTAACAGCATTTTATTCTCGGTCGTATCAGGAACATTATTTTAACGTTATACTTTAATATCAACAGAAACGATTGTATACTTACATTTTGCCTTTTTTATCGGGATTGCCGCCGACGGGTTTTGCGTTCCGTATTTTTCAAAAAGGTGTTCGAGAAAAATAAAAAGGTTAATGATTTTATTTCAGTTATATAAAAGTTATAAAATAAAATAGTAAAAAGTTAAAGATCGTAAAGATATCACATGCAAGTGTGTAAAATGGGAATGAGAATTTTCTCTTCAAATGGAATTCACATCAATTTGAATTCAACATCATCCACAGAAAATTCCTCTTCATTGCCCAATGAAGTGGTGTCTGCAGTACATATCCGTAATGTGCAGGAATCGATTGGTTCTATGAAAAAATTCTCTAAATTTAATAATTTCTTGCCCTTTATAGTTTTACTATTTACGTCCCCAAATTGTTGAATTAGTATATATTGGAACGATTTAAGAGAACAGTAATTATTCGGGTATTTATTGGATAAGATGAAATCTTTAAAATGAAAACTTACACAATCGTTTTTAATATGAAATCCAGTAAATTTTGGCGCAGTTACAATTTTTTCGTGTTTCAACATATTCATTATTTGTTGCAATGTTTGAGTTGGTTTTTTAACGTATGATTTTGGCATTTGGAAACAATTTTCAAAATGGTAAGCCGAGTAATTTGAAGGTACACCTAGTTCTTTAACATCTTCGTGAACATGAAGTAAGTCATGTACATTGTAGAAAACAATATTGTCCCCAAAAATTACTGGAAAATTTTCCACAAATAATTTTAGCATATTTTTCCCCACATCAATGTTAGAAGCATAATGTTTTGGGCTGAAAAATAATCTGCAAGCAAAGGAGAAACTCATAATATATCGGATAAGATGAAATATTTAAAATGAAAACTTACACAATCGTTTTTAATATGAAATCCAGTAAATTTTGGCGCAGTTACAATTTTTTCGTGTTTCAACATATTCATTATTTGTTGCAATGTTTGAGTTGGTTTTTTAACGTATGATTTTGGCATTTGAAATCAATTTTCAAAATGGTAAGCCGAGTAATTTGAAGGTACACCTAGTTCTTTAACATCTTCGTGAACATGAAGTAAGTCATGTACATTGTAGAAAACAATATTGTCCCCAAAAATTACTGGAAAACTTTCCACAAATAATTTTAGCATATTTCTCCCCACATCAATGTTAGAAGCATAATGTTTTGGGCTGAAAAATAATCTGCAAGCAAAGGAGAAACTCATATATATCTCGTTAGGAATTTCATCTTTTAAAACATAAATGCCGTAATAGAGGCGAAACATGCGGAATTCGGTAGCTTTCCAATTTAAAATTTCATCCTCACATCCTCTCCACTTTCGACAACTCTAGCAATGGGCGCAGACGCACTAATCTGCGCATTTTCACTTAACAATTTCGCTATTTTGATGCCATATGTCGTCATGCTTTTTTGAATACCCACAGATTTAATTGAGCTTATCTGAAATTATATTTTTATATGCAACGCTGTAATGGGAAATTTTATAAACTATATTTTAATACGGTATTGTTATTTTTATCCTTAGTAGATGAAAAATTTTAATTTTAAAACTTTACTAAAATATCGATTTTCTTCTGCTTAGAAAGGTCTACATTAAAATACTATATTTTACCAAATAACCCAATAAATTAAAAACAAATAAATATGCTATAGTCTCCAAAATAGTGTCAAATATTGCTAGAACTTGTAATTTAATCTAAAAAAGTGCTAATAAACGCGTGGTATATTTTTAAATGTGTATGATGCCATATGACATCACTAATATTTGAAGGAGCTGAAATCCGCACCAGCAAATAACGATATATTTGTATTGGGAAATTGCAACTGGTAAATTTTTTAAATGAATTATTAAATCTGTGGATGTTCCAACTTATTTTGTTAAATTTTTGTGGTGTTATTTATTTTGATTTGAATAAAATAAAATACCATATTAAAAATTCTTTGCATATTTTTTACACCAGTTAGTACAAATGATGCCATATGGCATCATTCCAAAAAACACTTTAGAATCGCATTTTGGAAAAAAATTAAATTGAATGTTATTATATTATGTATTAAGGATCATTCAATAAAAAAATTGGATTTTTAAAGCCCGAATCTAAAAAGATGTACCGAAAGGGTCAACCTCAACATTTCACGGTTCTTTTCCCATTCTTTACGAACCAATCTTCTAAGATGACGCTTACTTACCTTATTCATATTGTTATATAATATATCCGGCGTTTCTCGATGTGGGTTCTCCCTTTTTTATTAATTAAATTTAATTATTTGCAAAACACTTGAATCTCTATTCTATCTATCTATATTAAACTATTAATGTTAATTCTTATTAAAAAGGGAAAGAATTTACTTATCTTTCTGTGATTATTTCTTTTAAATAATTAACTTTTGTTATAAAACCTCCAATTGTACCCGTAGGGGATGAGTCGAGACTAATTGATCTCCAATAATACCCGTTTGAGACTAGTTGCGACTAATTAATGCCCAATTGTACCCGATTGAGACTCATTCCCGAATACTCTCTTTAGAGATTAGTCGCACAATTTTTTGCAGGGTATGTTTGTATATGTACATATGTTTGTGTACATGTATATATGCACATATGTAGTACAAACGGATAACTCAGCCGAAATAGGAAAGTGGCGTTATAAATGTAAGCCGAAACTATGAAATTGTAAAATGAGATTTTTGTTCGTTATGTTTGTGGGCAAAACGTCCAACTTGATTCCGGATTGATTTGAAACAACGTTTTCGGCTTTCATTATGTCAAATGGATGTGTTTGTTGTAATTCATTCGGTCATTTACTACCATTATGCGTAGGCCAGTGGCGTAGCCAAGATTTGGCTTTGGGGGGGATGAAAAAAAAATTTCCATCCATAACTTAAATCTGTGACACACAATGGCTAGAGGCGTCGCCTGAGTGCATTCTTTCATATATTTATGTATGTGCCAGTTTTACCGTTATTTATTTTTTATCTACTCGTTTATTCCATGGGGTCTTCATGCTTTATTTAAATTTTAAAATTAAATTACTATACCGTTTTAAAAATCTGAAAATTCACTGCGCGAAATTTGTTTATTCTCTTTTTGTATTCGCCTTCTCATGTTTGCCTTTATAAGTTTTGAAAAAAGGTTTTGAACGAACCATTATATCACATTCCTAGGCAAGTTTTGAAAGAATGTTTTCGTTACTAAATTTTATTAAAACAAAATGTTGAAATCAGCTTCATATAGAAACAGTGTAATCACTAATTAAGAAAGAGATGTTCTCAAATATCATAACTATACGATACCCACATATTGACTCGATTTGACAATTTATTTTACTATATTTTAATTTGAATTATTTGTTTATAAAAATATAGTTTATTCCTTAACAAACACTAAATGAAAATAAATTTAATCTTTGACCAACATGAAAAAAAATCGACAAGCTTTCGTAAAAATTTCGAACTTTCTATTTAAATTTTATCTGTTAATATTTTGAAGTTTTTTTTATTATTATTATTATTATTTATTTGTTTATAGTAGAAAAAGTAAAACAGTAAATCTTATTGTTATCACCATTCTTAAGGAATATGGCACTGCCTTAATTCTAGATTGTTCTTAATTGTGAAAATAAGACTTGAAGATAAGAAAAACTTTTGCAGTTTTGTAGCTCATTCAATTTTAGTCTAATAAAGTGCAAATTTAAAGAAGCTGTAATTTACAGTTGATGTATGGCATATTTTTGACGATGTCGGGAATTTTCTTTCATATTATCTAAGTATGTTCGACGATTTTTTTAATGAAGAAAATGAGCAACGCCTTCATCAAAAAAATATATATATATATATATATTAAAAATCAACGATAAGTCGCAGCTATGTATTTTAAACTTGCGCTTTATTTGAATTGATCGGGCTACAAAACTGCATACTCAAAATATGTATTTCTAGGAAATCTAATTAAAAAGCGTTACGCAAGTTTGTTGATTTTTTTAATGTTGCGAAAAGATTAAACTTTGGATTTATACGGGTTTTGTTGAAGTCTAAACTGCATTTTTATAAACAAATAATTGAAAGTATATAATTTTAAGATAAATGACGAATCTAGTTAACATGTATAAAGTTTTGATAAGCACTTGAAATGTCAAGTTTTAGTACTGGATTCAAAGAATATGTCTCTTTTATCCATTCATAATAACTTAAAAAAATTTGTTTGTTAAG
>NW_016157454.1:199022-202753 GCF_001687245.7 Rhagoletis zephyria
CAGCAACATTGAGTTTAAGATTATTTCCACATTTTAATTGAATCATATTATGAAGTATCAAATAGATTACTAAAATATATGTATATTTAAATATGTTCTTTATCAACAGTTTACCTCAATGCTTTTTATATAGTTATGAAATATGTATAAATAAGCTAATACTGTACATTAGAAATTATTACTTTGTTTATCGAACCTGCGAATTCGATGTTCAAAGTCAGAAGCGTTAACCACTGAACTATGTACATCCCGTAAACTCTTGTTGCTGCTTGTTGTTGCAGCCAACTACTATCAAGTGCAGCTGATTTGCCGCTATTTAAACTCGACAGCGTGGTTGTTGTTGTCAATTCTATACATCCATTTGCTTATTTTGTTTTTTGGTATAGTTTCAGGCAGGCTCTTCCTAAACTATGTATTTGTCAACAGGGACGTGAACCGGGTTTGAACCGAACCGGTTTTGAACCGGAAAACCGATTTTTTCCATTAATTAACTAAACCACTAATCGAACCGAAACTTTCCACAAATGTTTGATCCGAACCGGTAACCGAACCACTTTCCACAAAGGTTTAAAGGTTCGCTTCAACCAATCTTCAATAGAAAAATGTACCAACTTTTTTTCTTTTTGTTAAACATGGTAATACCCGCCATGTTTGTTTACCATGTGACAATATCAAATGTAAAGGCAACCCATCTCATTTGACAGACACTTGACCCTTAACCTTGCGCGTTGTTGCACTTGACATTTGACTCTTAAACTTCCGCGTTATTTTTTGTTTGTTTTTCGAACCGTTGCACCGAACCGAAACCCCGGTTCAAAGACCAAAGAGACCGCTTTGACGAACCAATCCAAAAGTGCAAAAGCGGTTCGAACCGATGTACCGAACCGACCAAATTTTTCATCCGGTTCACGTCCCTGTTTGTCAATGTTATTGTGGCTTATTAACATTTCATTTTTAATATTTTTTATTAAGCTTTGTACCACGATTTTTTATTAGGGAAAATTGAAAAAGCAACAAAGTCTAAGCGGTAGAAGTTATAGCAGCTATTTCGGAGATCACCACATCTCTTCATCAGACTTCTTTTTTCTAGGCTTCAGCAGGGATCGAACCTGCGAATTCGATGTTCAAAGTCAGAAGCGTTAACCACTGAGCTATGTACATCCCATAAACTCTTGTTGCTAATTCATTTTCCTTATTCAACCAACTACTATCAAGTGCAGCTGATTTGCCGCTATTTAAACTCGACAGCGTGGTTGTTGTTGTCAATTCTATACATGCATTTGCTTATTTTGCTTTTTTGTATAGTTTCAGGCAGGCTCTTCCTAAACTATGTATTTGTCAGTGTTTTTGTGGCTTATTAACATTTTATTTTTAATACTTTTTATTGAGCTTTCTACCACGATTGTTTATTAGGAAAAATTATCTCAACAAAATATAAAAACTACATACATATTCCTTTAAAAATCTAAATAGGCTTGAGGAAAATCTGGTGAAGGCGCATATATTTGTTCAAAATGGCAGCATATCACACATGCAGCTCTTGGATGCCTTACCTAACGAAGAGGCCAGAAAAGACAATGATATCGCTCGGAAACTGTTAGCAGCAAGTCTTTATATCCTAAATAGTAAATGTCTATCCCATGGCATTGAAGGAGAGGAGTGCGAGAAGTTTTTGGCTATGAAAACACTTCCAGCGAACTGCGAATTAATAAACGACTGCTTCAAAATTATAGAAAGCCGCCGTAATGGACACAACTCATTTCGAAGATTATTGCCCCGCTTTTACCAGGATGGAATTTATGAGGTACTGAATTCATTTAAACATTTTTATATAGAAGGAGTTCATAATAAAATGGAATAACCAACTATAGAACTAAATAAAAGCAGTGGTACTGGAGAGGGTTTTCGTGTTAAGCAAACATCTTTTCTATCGCAAAGCGTCGTAGATATCTTACAGGGGGGACGTTAAATAACACAAACGGTAATAAAGAAGAATTTGCTTTATTTCATTTTTAACAGGTCTATTCTGCGCTGGTAATAAAAAGTTTGTAACCGGTAATTAAAGTGTCTGTCAATTTTTAAACCCTTTTCGCATTCTGTGTACTCTTGTAACCGGTAAATTTTGTTACCATCTCATAAGCTGATAACAAAGTATTACCCCGTGAAATATGCAATGCCAGAATTTGCACAATTCTTCATAGCTGAATTGCTGAATATTTTAACTGCATTACCAACGTTCCTAGAATCGCGGTGACAAGAACTGGTAACATTTTTTGGTAATAAAATTTTGCGGTTACAAAATCTTCGGTAACGTGCAGAATAGACCTGTAAATGGGAAATAATACCAAAATCTGAGTTTTGCTTTATCTCCAACAAAGGTTGGATATAAAACCTTATTTCCCATTGCTATTTATACTATTTGTAACAAAAAGAGTTCACTGACAGAAGAAAAAAGAACTTTGTTTATTACAAAAATACAATTAAACAAAAAATGTGATATAATTCATATGAAGCAAGGACTATTCACAAAATATTTTTACTTAATCAAACAAAATGGAAAGCGCCGTCTTTAATAACTGCTCGGCAAATCAGACAGGCTTTTGTATGAATTTTGTCCGCATGGTATCTACTATGTTGAAAATATTGCTGGAAAACTTTGTTTTTGTTATTTTATGGCCTTATAACAATTATATTCAACAATTTTTATAGATCTCGAGGCCGGTTTTAATGAAAAACTTATTGTGGAAATGCAACAATAATTTGAAAAAATGGTGGAAGTGATAGCTATTTCGGAAATCACCACATTTCCTCATCTGACTCAGCCAGTTGCCTACGCACTGTGCTAAGTTAGCCTTGTAAATTATAGTTGGTTTTTTCCCACTTTTTCATTTGCTAAGCCAACACAATCAAGCGCAGCTACTCCGCTACGATTTACACTTGACCATGTAGTTGTTGGTTTTGTTGGTTTTTGTTAATAATTCTATTTTTAGAATGTTTAACTTTTAGGTGTGCTCGTCCTTAAGTTATTTGTTTTTGTTATTTTATGGCCTTACTAGCCAATGCCCGCTTACTTCGCGACGCCTAATACGAGCTTTTGCGTTGACCAATGCAAAAGAGCGTTTAAAAACAAAATTAGTCTGTAAAGTCAAAATTTTTAATTTAAGTTGAAACCACTAAGGTGCTGTATCCTCCTCACACATAGGCCAATAATAGTAACGCTGTGATACCATATAGAATACCAATCCCTTTCGGTGTCATAAGCTCTACCGTTGGTCTTATTTCCACCTGTGAGATCTCTGCCGAGCATGCGTAATCTTTTTGTATGATCTTGCAACTACAACATTGGTGCGATGCGTATGCCAATAAAAGTTCTTATAGGGAAACTCAAGAGCACAGAAGTGCGTTTTCTGTTATAGGAGGGCCAAGAATCCTCGCTGTCCCGCAGAATGAAAAGTTTTCCGGTACATTGCTAAATGAGTCGTGTGATCTCTTAAGTAGCTTTCAAATGAAGCTATTGATATACCTACGGTGATCTTTTCTTGTTAATTCACCACTTTTACAATTCATGGTAAAATTTATGAGCTGATTTCTGGGTAGATGCAAGACCGCATGCGCCGAGGGCGTCAGAAAAACTTAACCCCATCCTTCATTTAGACATCTGAAAACTAAATTCGTATAACTTAAACATAGGGCCAAAGCAGACCAACCACACGGGGTTTCTATACATTTCG